>NC_051163.1:54318720-54350609 GCF_013339745.2 Dermacentor silvarum
CAATATTCAACACTAAATTTGCGCATACTAGGTCTTACGTTTCTGACTAAATTATTCCTCACAATTTTGATAATGGCAGCCCACAAACCAATGTCCCGAAACACAACTTTCAAAGCGCATGTCCTTTAACTTAAATCTTATCGGGCTGTGAAATATTAAAAGTGCAAAACAGTAGCAGTGCTCAAACCTGAAAGTGATGTAGTTTTACTGGCGCCGCTCTTCACGCACAGCGTAGTGGCGCCTGCGCGATGCCATTACAGGCCCTACACGGCATGCTAAGGCTTTTAAAGTTGCCAAAAATTATGCCACACCCGCGTGCGTCAGAACCGTGTTATTCGTGCCCACGTATAGTCCGAACACCTTCCAAGAAGTCAAAGCGCAAAGCTAAAGCCCACTATCGCAATGAGTGCAAATTTATTTCTTCTTCTTCCGAGCAAGCACTTAAACTACTAACCGCAGTGCCAACCTGCATTGACGTTGCCCCGGAGCAGGAAATACGTCTTAGCTGCCAATACTGGACATATGAATGGATTGCCGGGCTTATTCTGTTTTGTACTGTTATACATCCGTGGGCATGGGTGGACTGATCTTGGCTCGGACTTCTTCCAGGCAATTTGTATGCAAAGAGGACCGTTCATTCTTATGCGAGGCGTGGTTTCCCGACTTGGCGCCTGGTCGCACGGTTACGGCGCGTCAGCGAGGGCGACCTTTGTTTGTTCCAGGAGTAAAGGCAAACAAAACTTCCTGGCCGCTACTTTCATCGAAGGCATATCGGAACCGTTGGCCTATTGTTAGCCTTGGGTTCGCTATGTTGTCGTATACTGAAAGGCACGTGTTCCACCCTGTGGGTGGCGAGCAGGATTACTTCGCATGCATTTTTATGAGGCCTCATGTGTTTGCTACTGAGCTTATACTCACGGATGCGAGCACGCGAGAGTGCCTCTTTTTTCGGTTTCGGTACTATTTACTATTTCGTACGCACAGGCACCAAGGTACTATTTCGTACGCACAGGCACCAGCGTGTTCAAACCTTTAGTAGCCTATTTCTAAAACAACCTAAATGGGGAGCTTGAAATTAAGAGTATCCAAGCTGTTCAGTTTAAACCAGGAACCTAAACGACGCTAGGGATTTTTATCCCATCTGCATTCCTTCCTACGCGTGGCCGATAACGACGCTCCCAATACTTTGGGTCCCCTTTTCTTCAAACTGTGTAGTGTAGTTTCCGTTTCTGGGTATGCCATTTTACAGCTTAGTATTACCGGCTATTAAAAATAAGGAGCGCGAGCTTAGGGAATACTGTGTTGAACGTACATGTAAAAGAACCCAAAGGGAGTACAAAAGAAACAAAGTGGAGTTTGAAGCCTTGCGTACGCAACGTTAAAATTCCTCAATAAGAAGTTTTAGAAAGAGGGGACCTAAAGTTGGGGAATACTATGTCGACCGTGCATGCGAGAAAAAAAAGAAAAGAACCTTGAGAAGCTTCAGATTTCGCGTACGGTAAAGCCGCTTGGGTACGTTATTTCACAAATCGCTGTTGCCACGTGAACACTTCGAACCAATCCTAACAGGGAGCCTGTAAAAATCTAAACCCCGAAGGCCTTCAGCCTGTTTACGTGTCTCGTACCGTCAAGAACTCATTCGAAGAAAAATTAACAGCGAGAAACTATCACACCTTGTTATATCCGAAGATGATATGAAGTGTCCACGGACCACAAGACAGCCAAAATTGCCACCAATGAATCGCATACAACGAAGGAGGGGACCAGGGGGAAGGAAAATGAAATGGTGTGATAGCATCTAAATGTTATGCACATATATGTCTGTTGCACTTGTAAAAGCAGTTTATTCCTCTGTACCAACGACGAGTGTTGGTCACGCACCGTGATGATCACGTTAATGATGATGATGATGATGATGATGATGAAGAAGATGAAGAAGATGAAGAAGATGAAGAAGAGAAGAAGAAGAAGAAGAAGAAGAAGAAGAAGAGAAGAAGAAGAAGAAAGAAGAAGAAGAAGAAGAAGAAGAAGAAGAAGAAGAAGAAGAAGAGATGATGATGATGATGATGATGATGATGATGATGATGATGATGATGATGATGATGATGATGATGATGATGATATGCGTTGCTTGCCACTGTTTCGTCACTTTTTGCTCACCAAACAAAGCCACAAATCTGGCAGTTGCGTAACATATATCTTTTAAAAAAAGCAGAAGGGCCTCATTCACGGCTCTATTGCAACACTCGAGGTATTCAAATGTTTGCGGTTGCCTAGCAACCCTAACAGACGTAAGCGGCAACGATAACTCTTTTATTATACCTGGCGCAAAACATGAAGATTTCTTTGTCATGCAATCTATTAGAAGGATACAGCTCTAGCGTAAACGGTTAAATTTTGTGCGACCTAGAGTTTAAAAAAGTCTTTATGGTTAGGTTCATCACCGGTACTGGTGGTTTTAGAAGCACTTATATGTCGTCTAACAGCCATTTTACTTTAGCCGTCAGGCTGTATACCACAGCTTAATCAAGATGCGGCTGACCAGTCATGAACTGCACTGCCCGATAAAAGTTGTGCGCGGTTGTTAGATCGCGTGTAATGCGCCCGAAATATTCAGCGACGTTGCGAAGTCGATAACGCGAAGTGTCTCTTGAAGGCAGTTGACTTGACCAACCGGTCGTCAAACTTCCATACGGGGCAATTTGCCGGTGAGACATTTGCATAAGCGCCGGCACGTGCCGTTTCTATAACTGGCACAAGAATACATGCACGTGCAGAAGACTCCTTGCTTCGAAGCTCGCAGCCCACGACGCATTTCCGATTGGGGGGGCGCTCCTTCACGGCTGTTTTATTATCGTTATTTTTGGGGGGCAGGGAACCTACATAATACCTGGACGCGTTATTCTTCTAGAAATGACACTCTCGCTGCGTTTGAACTATAAGGACCGGAATTGTGAAGCAAATTTTACGCAGATATTACTAAACATTGCTATCGCAGTCAGTGCTTCGCCCTTCTAGGCAAACACTGTCACGAATTTGATAAGATTCGTTGCATTTTATTTATTTTTTATTTAGTACATACTGCAGACCACATTGTGGTCCTTGCAGGACGGGCAGACATTGAATACAAGACATATACAAGATACGTTCGTATGCATTCATACGAACGCATATATACATATATATATATATATATATACACAAAGATATACATATATATAGACTTTACAATTATATATTGCTCACAGAAACACTTCGTGAAAAGAAAAAAACGCAATACCTTAATCAATCTATGGTGCAATTAACAGAACGATGTAAAAAGAAAAAAAAAAGGCTAGGGTATTGCGCACCAAAGGCAAGGGAGTTTCACAGTCAACGACTTGCCTTGCTCATTCAACAGCAAGGAGAACACATTCTATGCAAAAACCAAAACAAAACAAACATAAAACAATAAAAAAGAACTTACATACAACGCATTCACATGTTGTAAGGGGCGGGCAGCGAATTCCATTCAGAAATAGTCCGGGGGAAGAAGGAGAACTTGTAGCTGTCTGTCCTAGCATAGATAGGTGTCAGTGTATCCGGTCGATGGTGTCGTGTATACCTTGTGGAGAGAAGACTCACATATAGTGAAGGGTCCAGAGCCAATTTGTGATTAATTAGATTATGTAAAAAATCTAGCCTGTCTTTCTGTCTTCTTTGTTCAAGCGAAGGAATGTCGTTAGCCAACATCAACTCTGAGGGCGAATCCGAACTTTTGAACTTGGAGTAAATAAAACGAACAGATTTTCTCTGTATTCTCTCAAGTTTGTTAACATTGACTTTAGTATAGGGATCCCATGCAACGCAAGCATATTCAAGTTTTGGCCGGATATAAGTTAGATAAGTCAGTAGCTTAACGTTTGAGGGGGCGTTTCTTAGTTTCTGTCGCAGATAAGTTAGTTTTCGAAAGGCAGAAGAACATGTGTTGTCAATGTGAAGGTTCCAGGAAAAATTATTAGTGAACGTTACGCCAAGGTATTTGTAGCTCTCAACTTGCTTTAGTGGAACAGATCCCATTTTATACGCGTACTCCAGGGGATTCTTTTTATGGGTTATGCGAAGAGAGACAGTTTTATCTACGTTTGCTGCCATGCCCCATTCTTCGCACCACAAAAATATATTATTCAAGCTAGAGTTAAGTTCCTTCTGATCATCTATGGACTTAATTGTACGAAATACAACGCAGTCATCTGCAAACAGCCTTATTTGTGTTCCAGGTTTGACGACGGTAACAATGTCATTAATATATAAAAGAAAGAGCAATGGACCCAGGACACTGCCCTGGGGAACGCCTGAAGTGACTGGCAGATATCCCGAGTTGTGATCGTCAACTGAAACATACTGTTGGCGATTATCCAGATAGTCTGTAATCCAGGTAATTATGATGTCCGGAAGGTTAATGTTCCTTAATTTTAGAATTAGCTTTTTGTGAATTACCCTATCGAAGGCTTTACTGAAGTCCAAAAACACAGCATCAATTTTACCGTTGGCATCCAAAGCTTTGGCAAAGCTTTGGCAATGATGCATGTATGGCAATTTAGTGACTGTATGAAGCAGATTTTTTATGTAGGCCTTCAATTTTTTACAAAAATTGCTGGAAATTTCAAAATTAAAAAAAAAGATTCATGTATCAAGTTTACAACTTTGTAGCTCAGTAATAAAAAACAGATATCACAATTTTCTAAACTGCGCCTAATATACATCTAAGGCGGACAACATTGATATATTATATACCGCTCTGAGATACACCACTAATTTGTGATCAGAACTTTTGTGAAACCCTGGTAAGTATTGCTACATTTTCATGTAAACTGTAAATTTATATGTCAACTTCGTCCACTTAAGACTTTTTAACGAATGCAGCTTACAGAACTGCGATATTTTCTTTCGATGCAAGGCTACAAGTTTGTAATACTTCGTGCTTCAATATTTTTGTAACATACCAATATTAAATATTTTTGTTTCAAAATACTTTCATGCACTAAATCAAAATTCTGCTGTGTACTGACAGTAGTAGCTGATGTTTCCTTTCAAATGCAGCAAATTTAATTATGATCCGTCATGGGTTGCCTTATAAAAGCATCTCTGCGTTTTGCGTGGACTTGAAACGGAGGCATCGGAGTTTCTCTCTCTCCCTCTCTCTGAGTTGGCCCCTAGCTAAAGCTTCCACCTAAATTCGAAATTCAACGAAATGTTACTTTCGTTAATTTGCTTATAAATAAATCGTGCACACATGCACTTGGATGTCTTATCATAGCAGCATGACTGGTTTTGTTTAACTTTTCTAACTATTAGCAGCCTGTTCAAACCCCCTCAGGCAGCAATGGCACTTGTCTAATTTTTAACATGCTTTAAATAAAACGATACCAGACGACATGAGCACTTGCATGTTAGCGGAAATGACACAGATCTCAGAACGTGACCACCAATGTCTTAAACCTAGCGCAGGTTCTCAGCGTTCTGGTTTCTGCGTCAATGCCGGTGAACGTTAATGACTGCGACGTTTCTTTTTTTTAATTTTGATGTCAAGAACGTCTGTTTCCTTGCGAGCTATTCGCGATACACCTACTCTTGTGAACAAACGTGAAATTTTGCACTGAGGTTGTTGCATCTGTACACTACCTGAAACTATAAACTTTTTATAAAGCACCGACCCAAATGTTGAGTAAAACGAGAACAAGGTGAAAGCTGCTTTCACCGTGTTCTCGTTTTGCTCATCGTCTTGAATTTCCGTCTCCCGCCATCCCCGCGTTTTCCCCGTCACAAATGTTGTTGCTCTTGGCCTTCAGGGCATATATTCTTCCGTTTGACCAGACTCATTCCCATTTCCAGGTAATACAACTTACGATTAATTTTTTTTCTCGCACAGTTCCTCAGCAGCCGCCGGTTATTAAGGACTCCCAAGGCAACCAACTTCGTGCGACAGCAGGGCCTTACGCTGAAGGCGACACCGCACGGCTGACTTGCGCTGTGCCGGCCGGTATGAATGCCCAGTTTTCCTTACCCTCTTCCCTTACCCCCTGAAGAACTTTAAATAAGTAAGCGTTTGCTGTTTTTCCATGCCTATAAGTCTATTTGGTTCCGCGATCACTTGCTCACCACATTAACACTTCTACATTTCATTTTACCTGCGTTTCGCTAACCTCCCGCTTGTATTTTCTCGACAACCTTACTTGCGACTTCCCAGAGATTCGGACTCTCTCCTTACAAAACAACTTCATTACGAGTCGCATGTGCTAGAGCGTGGCATTTGCGAATGCCTATTCATTCCTAACAGGAATTTAAAACAATGTGGCGTGCCAGTTCTGCGGGTGTATCGAGACGATAGAGCAACTTTTGGGCCACTGCCCGTCCTTGGACGCTCAAGGATGGGCTCTGAAAGATATACTCAGCTGCTTGTATGACATACCGCTACCAAAAAAAAAAAAGAGAGAGATCCTGGGACCTTGGCCTAAGCACGCTTGCACGTACTAGGCCGCAGAAGCCCTATCGCACTTTCTAAAGACGACTGGACTTTGCCAACGCTTGTCAGTGTTAGCGAACATTCCTTCGCGAGCTTATTCACAATGACCGCCTCTTTTTTGTTTTTTCTTACCTGTCCTTTTTCTTGGCCATTTTTCTCCTGTCCACCTCTCCAAGTGTATGGTAGCAAACCGTGGTTATCATCGCTGCGTTTCTTTTGTTTTTGTTTTTTCCCTCTTAAGTTTGTCTTCCAGTTAGCATCGTGACACAGACTCAATTGTAAGCCCGAGAACCGTTAACTTCAAGTTCACTTGAAAACGCGTACGAGATGATGACCCTCGAGATGTGCGCAGCATCGTTCCTTAATATCCTTCGTGACACGTGCAAATCAATATGTAGCTTTTCATGTTTTATTTCGGAATGTGAATCTCTCACCTTAGTACACCCAACACCACCTAGGTAGCACAAGGCCTACGCACTGGTATCTATGACGTCATGCTACCTGGCCCGAAATATCCACTGTCAAGGCTGGCGTGACAAAAGCGGTGACGTCAAAATTACTATTTCTTACGCGGGAGCATCCCCATTAGATTCTATGGCCGTCAGGCCAGGTAGCATATGACGTCAAGGATCGGAGTGCGTACGCCTTGTCTAAGGCCTTGTGTAGGTGGTGTTGGTATTCCTGGTCTATACTTCAAGAAGAGTAAAAAAGAAAGGCAGGCGGCATTTTCTCGAGCACGAACGGCTGTATGCCATCAGCAGGTATGTAAAGTAGCACTAAATATATTTGCGGGCAAGACAGCAAGAAAAAAAAAGAAGGCAGCGCAGTCAATGAGAAACACACCCACTTGGTTGCTCTACGGTTTGGAACCCACCGCGGTGTCTCAGTTAACTAAGGCGTTGCGCTACTGAGCACGAGGTCGTGGGATTGAATCCGCATTTCGATGGCCGCATTTCGATGGAGGCGAATTGCAAAAACGCCCGTGTGCTTGCGTTGTAGTGCACGGTAAAGAACCCCAGGTGGTCTAATTTAATCCGGAGCAATCCACTACGGCGTGCCTCATAATCAGAACTGGTTTTGGCACGTAAAACCCCAGAACGAAGAAGACGGTTTGGAGAGGATGAATAGGGGCCAAAAGTCGAAGAGAAACATTGCAAACGCACGAAACTGCCCATTCACGTTAGCATTCGCTACGCTGTCACAGGCGTTTGCATAGTCTGGTGGTCTCCAACAAGTGCAGTATGGCTCTTATCACCTTTCTGAGCAAGTTATTCTGTAGCCTGGGTGCCAAGAAAAAAAACTGGGACTCTGTAAACTCAGAGTAGCAGCAAGGACGATTGGTTGCTCAGCATGTGAAAGACGACAATATAAGGATTGCTTGCTTCACACACGGCTCCATCTAACACCCCCTCCCTCTCTCCAACAGCTTCACCACAACAATCGTGCTAGCTTTATGCGTAAACTTTGGACACTATTTTTCCCCTTTTTTTATTTTTTGCAGCCGACCACAAGCTCACGCTCGCCTGGAGGCGAAACGGTCAACCGCTGGGCTCTACGCTCGCTACTGTTGCGACGCCTAGTGGAGGATGGGCGAACCAACTCGACCTCGGCCCTCTATTCCGTGAAGATTTGTTCGCAAACATTAGCTGCGTGGCGACCAGTGACGTCACTCTGCCTGCAGAAAGCTCGGTGCTAATCGACATGTTCCGTAAGTACGTACAACCTTTCACAGGCGACGCGTCTGAATCGTCTGACCATTTTCCGTTGCGCGGATGACGTTTTATTTTCAAAATTATCTGCTTACGACATGTTAGGTCACGTTGCAGACCATAGCTAACGCGGACGTCATACTTCGTGAAGCT
Source organism: Dermacentor silvarum (assembly GCF_013339745.2). Lineage (NCBI taxonomy): Eukaryota > Metazoa > Arthropoda > Arachnida > Ixodida > Ixodidae > Dermacentor > Dermacentor silvarum. The sequence continues at coordinate 54,327,088 of NC_051163.1, forward strand.
GTGGCACTCACCTTCCGTGCAACAACACTTAGACATTCTGACTTCCTTTTAGATTCGTTCACAGTTTTGCATTGGGGCATCGCGTACAAATGACGCGTTGCAGGCGCTTCGATTCTGGTTTCTATGTGCTTTCGTTGCACAAAGCTTTATAGTAGGTGACAGCAGTGGTTAGTCAGTCGCCACATGTAAGAGATGAAATTTAGTAAAACTTGTTAAATAGTTGTCTTTAAGACTGTGCGGGTATGCGCGTTTTAGGTTTAATGGTGTGCATTAAAATTTTCCTAAAGCCGTATTGTTTCGTCCCTGATATTTGGCTTTGTCTTGCTCTTTTCTGTTTTGAGCTAAAATGTAACCAGTATATTAGTTAGCGTGTCACTTCTTCCTTATGAAGTTTATTGTGGTATACTTCTGGGGGTAAGTATACTAAGTATACTAAGGATGTTTGTAATGTTTGCAGCGGCATTTGCTGACGAGAACTGGAAGGTTCTGGGGCCAGTCACCTTCTTTCGAGCTTTTTTCTCCCATTGCACCTTTGTATTGTGCGCCAAATAAACCTTCATTGACGTAATAAGATTCGTTTATTAGTTTCTTCCTTTATTCACTCATTCGTTCATCTGTTACTTCATTTAATAATTCATTTAACTTGAATAATTTCTCACCCATAATCTCAGTTCTCCTAAAGCGCAATTCACGTGCTTTCAGCTGGGCAGAAATTTTGCTCCCTATGTGGTGCATATTGTTGCATCTATTATTTCAGCTTGTTTCTTCTCCTAAATATTAATGGCGACTGCAGCCGCCAGTTCCGTCTCTTTACCCCAGTGTTCCATCATATAACTTTGTGTTCATAATGAACGCAATAAAATAAATACGTTTCTTCGCCAAGGACGCCCTCCTGACCCCTAACACCATGGATCCATGAACCTAAGTACCATTGTGTTATTGGACTCCCCGCACAATGTGAATCTGTTTGGTTAGGGTAACCATGTCCTTTGTACGCGTAAACGCCCACGAAAGTGAAAATACATATACTTCTTCCCGAACTACTTCTTCTAGTGCCGCCAACTGAAGTTTCCATCTGGAGCGGGCCTCATGAGAACGTTGATGCTACTGAATTGCCTGTAATCGACCCCTCAGCAACTGGGACTACGTCTTCGGCTTGGGCTTCGACATCCTTTCACGAGCACAGGACCGGTATCTCGCACGTCTTCCAAGGAACTTCTCGGACCGGAAATGCGCATCCGGATTCGGCTGGCGGTTTCTACGCTCCACGCCGCTTCGAGTGCGAGGCAACCGGAAGTCGTCCGCCAGCAAACATCACGTGGTTCCTGGACGGACTGCCGTTGGACGAGCGTCTCAGTCGCACTCACACTGATGGAAACGTGACGGCAAGCGTGCTTCTCCTGTCGACTCGGAAGCACGCGGGAAAGCTTCTCGAATGTCGGGCGACCAACGACAATTTGAGGGAACTCCGAGGAGTGCTCAGTCGCCATATCACCGTTAATGTGTCAAGTAAGTGGAAAAAAAAAGATATTACAGCACTTTGCGGGTGGCAGCACGCATTTGTCATTCGGGACATGTCTGTAAGGTTGTAGATCCATGTGTGTACAACAAAACGCTTTCAAGAGGAAGTTTTATCTCGTGGCCAGCTCCTACTCCCCTATTCAAATACATGTAAAACGCGCAGACTCTTTTATGAGACAACCTATGGACCGATCTGAAAAAAAATACTGGTCGCATTTGAGAGAGAAAATTAAATTGTAAGCAGTGTACACATAATCGCTTTCATTTATGGTGCGGATTACTTTTATAGCAAATTCCCGAAAATTGCTAATTCTAAAAAAAATTGAAGCACGAAGTTGGCGTATACTTTACGCCCTAACAAAGACGGCATGAGCAGTCAATGGCAGCAAAAACAAAAAGAAAACAACCAAACCAGCAAGGAAATGCTCATCCGTAACGCAAAACGGCATCGTGACGGTGGCGGGACGAGGCTTGATGACGTTCGCGTGAACCAAGCCAAACTGTGTCTCGCGACACCGATAGGGCCTCTTCGTCTCGACAAACCGTTTCTGTTTTGTTTTTTGTTTTGTTTTCGTTTGCGCAGACAATCCAGAAGTGAGCATCAAGCTAGGCGCTGGTCTCAACGCCAGCCACATTACGGAAGGAGTCGACGTGTACATGGAGTGCTCCGTCCTCGTCGCATCGAGAGTCACCGACGTCACGTGGAGTCGTGACGGGCAAGAGCTGGGCGCTGACCTGGACGAGGGCACGGTGGTGACTTCTCGCTACTTGGTGATCCGCCGCGTGACACCCGGCCACACCGGAAGCTACGCGTGCCGAATCACCAGCGTCCGAGGCGACACCGTCGAGAGCACGCCGCTTCTCATCCGCGTCAGATGTAAGCAGTGAAGTTACCCACACTGTGGTGCCCTATAGTGACTGTGGTGTTCTGCTGCTTAGCACAAGGTCGGGGGTTCGAGTGCCGTCCGCGGGGGCCGCCTTTTTCGATGGGGAAGAAGTGCGAAAATGCTCGTGCGCTTAGATTTAGCGTCTGGTTAGAGAACCCCAGATTCACAAGCCTAATCTAGAGCATTCCGCTAGGACATATTTCACGGACCCGGTGTTATACTTTGGCACGTCCAATGCCATGAATCAATCAATCAGTCAATCAATCAATCAATTGATCGATCAGGTAGTAAGTTCAATCGATCGATCTTTCAGGTAGTAAATTTGTGGATGTCGTTGTGGATAGTGCCGAGTAACCTAGACAAAGCGCGGTAAAGATGAAGGCGGCACGTTGATTACACTCTAGATGAAAGCAAGTCATTACGACTTTTTTTGCAGTAGTAACTGTTTGTACAGTAGTTAACTACATTCTAGCGCGTTTCAATCCTCCCCCATGGAGCACGACCATTCACGTTAGGAAGAAACTGAGCAAATCGATTTCATTTGCTGTTAGGAAAACTCCTGAAAATTAGTTAAATATGAGAATAGCAGTTCTGTCTGAGAAACAGTTCTTATAACGTCCTTCGTTCTGAGCGTGTGATGTTTACCGACAAAACGAAAAATCTCACCATTAAGGAGTCAGCCGAATCACACTACTGCGTTGATTCGCCGAGTGATGTTGACAACACCCATTGCTGCAGTATGACACTAGTTTTGCTTGCAGCCGCGTTTGCTTCGTTGATTGTGCCAAATGCATAAATTATTTCTCTTGTAAGCCTATATGTTAACCTATTCCTTATGTTAAGTCTACTGTTTCATTGAATAACGCCGTAAAAGTGCACCTTGTGCGTCATACGCGAATTCGCAAGATGTATTACGCTCAATTCTACGCAATACACAAATGAGTATCGCCTTTCACGGACATTTCTGCATTACCAAACTATTGCTAAAAGTGCAGCTGCTCTTCTCAACATGACTAAACACCGATTGATTCATACGCGCATCCTGTTCAAATTTTCTACCTCCGCCTTGCTAATTTCCGCAGAACTGATTTTCCTACGCAATGCTCACGCGCTTCAAGTTGTCTGTTAATTCGGCCTCGCACAGGTATGAGCTAGTCTCCTGCTTAGCCCAGATGGTGGGGTGATCGCACCGGCAAGACCTTGGTTCCGGGTTCAAGTCCCAGCCCAGGACAAATTTTTCTTGAACGGCTATGGCATTTACGAAGCTTATACAGGTCTCGTTTGTAAAGCTTTGAATTGAGAATTTTCCTCTTCTATCAGAAGGACTATAAGTAAACCTAGTTAGTGGTAGACCTTGATATAATTCATGCCGTTTCTTCTTTTTGAGATTCACCTAATGTTAAAATCTTGATGAAAGAAAGTTTAGTTAGCGAAAGAATGGAAAGTTGGGCGAGTTGGTACGGTAACAATTTCTAGTTTCTGGCGCGAAGGGACGCAGACGAAGACTAGAAGCAGAATAGAGTATTTTTGCAATCACTCATATATGTCCATCTTTTCAATAAAGATTTCATGGAGAGTTAGCGCTCGTCCTGTCTTCTTGCAGTTTTCGTCTGTGTCCCTTCTCGCTGTAAACTACAAACTTGTTTAGTTAGCAGTTTCAATTACCAGGTATAAATAATAATTGTACAAAAAAGTATTCGATTGTTTGATTTGCTGCGATTGATAGAGCGTATCGTATCTAAACTGCGCGTTGCCAATGCGAAATATAGGCAGGCTATACCGATCTACTCTGACCACCCGGCGTTCCAACTTTTCGTCCAGACCCTCCGAGGTGCGATTCCGAGGAAGATCGCATCCTGCACGTTGAGGAAGACGCCGCCGTCAACGTCACCTGCAGCGTGCGAGCTGATCCTAGCGAAGGCCTGCGCTATTTCTGGTGGCTCGCGGAGAACGCAACGGACGCCACGAAAGCCACGGGGAGAAGCCAACCTGCCCGCCGCAAGCCAGGGCGCGTTCCGCTCGTCACGACATCGAACCGCCTGGAAATCATCGCCAACGCTTCGCTCTTGGATGCGACGCTCGCGTGCTGGGCAGAGAACGGCGTGGGAACTCAGAGGAGGCGCTGTCGATTCAAGTTCGTATACAAGGGTACGTACGTAAGTAGTCGCTCGATACCACGTGCCCGGGCCACAATGATGTTTTATATTCACTCGTTTTTACAGCGAAGCAGTATATACGGCTAGGCGAAACCAAAATCCATCCGTCTGATGTGCGCAGAAACTATCATCATCAGCAATGGCTCGAGCGTCGTTGTCTTCTTTGACAGCTGGCTCGTTGGGGCCCCTCGGTGTAACCGCGCGAACGCACTCTTGCCACGTCTCCCGCGTTTGTCGTCGTCGTCGTCTTCCACAGCTGGCTCCGTTGACGCTCATCATTGCAGCGTAGAATTTCACTTCTCTTCTGTCGTCGTAATTAACTAGCATCGCATATGCTTGCGATGCTAGTTAATTCATCTTTCATAATGAAAGGATGAAATGCAAGTAAAATATTAAGCAAGCAACGCGCAGGCTCCACGTGTTTTCTTTTGTTCGTGTTTTTATTTATTTGGGAGTATTTCCACAGAGCAAACTCACTTCTATGCATTAACACGGAATTATGCTGGGCTAGGGGGGGCATATATTAGTGAATGGTGTTATCGTTCTTATTTAGATGCGAAGCATCTTATGGTCGGGGCTATGTCACTCTCTCCCTCCCTCCATCCATCCATCTATCCATCCATCCGCCGTGCGGCGTCCACACCCCTACTGCGCATGCGCATCCTCCTCCCCCTCCTCTTCTCTCCTTGTCTCATCTCCTCTCCTCTCGGCATTCATGCGCATCCTCCTCCCCCTCATCTCCTCTCCTTCTCTCATCTCCTCTCCTCTCGGCATTCCTCCTCTCCTCTCCAACGCTCCTCTCCTCTCCGGATTGCGCAACGAAAGGCAACACCTGCGGCTCCGCGCGCGATAATGCGAAGCAGCTTAGGTTAGAGGCGCGACGGTAGGTGCCCCAGAGGCACCGGAAAGTCACCAAAGCCGCGCGCGTTCGGTGCGAACGCGGGCAAAACGCCGACGGCGTCGACAACAGTTCTCCGCGTTGCTGGTGCTGCTGCATGTCCAAGTTTATACAGCTGATAAAACTACCTTGAGTCGACCCCATGACTGCTTCGCATACTACTCAGGGTTCCCCTACGGGAAGATGGTGTAATTTTTTTTTCTATCGGGCCTGTGTAACCTTATGCCGACCGAACCAACAACTGATATGCCCTGCACTGACTTTATGTCGTAGGATTGTTGTTAACCTTGACAAGGACCTGGCCCTTGACGTAATTTGTAGATTCTGCTCAGTGTAATAAACATGCCTCTTTCTCTGTGCTCCTTAAAGCGTGGGTCCACCAGCTTCAACTGAAGCCAACTCGCTCGCTCCATCTCAGTACCATTTAGAGACCTATAGGTGTTTCGCGAACTGATGCTCCTTAATATCGTAAAGGAAACAAAATCGGTGCCCCAATAAACAGCCGTGGAGGTCGTGGTAAAAAATAAAAACATCGTCCACCGGCCGTCTGCGCAGGTGGGAACTCACCCGGCCTGACGTGCCGCGTGGGGAACTACACCGACAGCTCGTTCTCGCTGACCTGTTTCACGCCCCTCGTCAACGGCACGACGACGTCGTCAGCGAAATTGAAGCAACAACAGCGACTCCGAGTGCAAGTGTTCGACACTGGGGCGGCCAACCGATCCGAACGGAGCTTCTGGAGCACGGACCTGGGTCCAATACTCGTCAACCGACTCCGCTCGGCCACCGACTACTTGGTCGTGGTTCGAATGCCTCCGGAGGCGAGCTTTCGGACCTACGTGCGCACCCTGGGCCCGGCCCAAACACAGATTGGTCAAGGAGGTGAGACCACACTAACACCTTATGGCTCTTCGTCCCGCATGCTTCTTGCAGTGTGAAATGATACAATGAAGCAGGGCACCATGGACTCTCCAATTCGAGCCTGTAAAACGACACTGAGTGAACTGGTTGCTCGCATTCTTTTGCATCGTTAGATTTGCCGTGTGATGATTGCTGATGGACCTTTATGGGGGCCTCCAACTAGAAAAAAAAAACGCGAAACCCTGATGCGTTACTGGGCCTTCAAAGCTGTCTTGTTTTTCTGTCGAAAGTGATCTAAATTTCTTCGGCGGAGAATTGACGCGCCTGCTTTTAGCCTCGCTAGATGATCCCGACTTTCTTGAGGAGTGTCAGAGAGCAATGCTTTATTTGGAGTGCATAGCGCTTCAGCGTGGTGAATTGCGTTACTTTCTGTAAAGATAGTAGCAGGGCAATATAATTAAATACATTAAAAAGAGAGAGAAAGCTGTTAATTAAAGTGCAGAGAACTCTTTCCAGCATATATATAGGCGCCGTATGCTAGGATCGGGGACAGAAAGGCCTTAGGGAGAGGAGGGCGGAAAAAAAAGAAAAACAGGCAAATGCACGATCATGGTACGTACAGGAAAGACAGAGGTGATGGTCACGACGTAAATAGACTAGAATGTGTCGACTAAGTCAGTGTCTTGACGGAATGACAAAATAAAATTAGAGCTTTACTTTGCTTTGGCAGAGAAAGCACAGTACCTGTTATTCGTCCTAGAACTAGCAGTTTCTGGGAAGGAGAACTTGTTCTGCGGAAATAACAAGTTTTATCGTCTCTGCAACCTGGACATTAAAGAAATGCATTCCACCATTCCTAACGCACCACATTTTTCGCACTACACGTTGGTTGGCCAGTCCAACGCACCAAATTAAGGCACATTAATGAAAGCTGCAAAACATTTTAAAGATGTGACGCTGAAGTATGGGCGTACTCGAAGGCTTCTGAACGACTCCCTCCGAGCCGTTATCCCCGCATTACCCCGACTTTACCGTATTGATCTTTCAGAAATGTTCCCTCTAGACTGTACACAGGCCTCAAGTTTTTATGCTTTCAATTGAATTTTGAAGTGTGTAATTTTACTCGCCCCCAGACGTGAAGAGGAACACTCATGGTGGAAGCTCGACACTGGTCCTGAGCGTCATCGTGTTGGCATGCAGTCTCGTTCTCACCCTGATGGCACTGATCGGCATCTACTGCACTCACGCCCGCCAGAAGCGGAGGAGGAAGCGACAAAAGCCACCGGACAAGGAATACAAGAGCGACACCGGCTCCACTGGTTGTGAAGACGTTGACTCTGTGCACATTCGAGACCACAAGGCCTACCTCGTGGCGACAGATCGCTGCTGACAGGGCAGACCACACGCGCAGTGTAATACCGAACATGCATTGACAGTCATCGATACCAGACCGCAGAGCCATGGATATATCGCGATGTGGAACCCCGTCCCATGATGAGCGGAGCAGCTAAGGAGGCTAGCTTTAAGGTCTTGTACTCATAGATACTTTGTTTACTTGTAGGTAGGCCTACTTCACTGTATAATAAATATTGCGCACTATTATTTCTTTCCCAATTACCTCTGGTCTGTGCAATGACACCTCTCCTTCTTTACACGGCAAAGTAAAAAGAAAATATGAACGACATAGAGCACCATTTGCGGTTATACCAACACATTCAACAATTTCGTATTGGCGCGTTTTTCTATAAGGTCGGATGATATTATATAGAATATTGGATGCGTAGATTACGTGACATATGAGATACCCAATCGACTAGGTGATATGTAAGAACATCTCAAAGGTGCTTATGAGAGGAAAAAAATCACAAAATTAAAAGATTACGAGCTTCGTTGCTAACCAATACGACATACAGAGAATCGGAAGCCGGCGCTAGATGAAAAAAAAAAAGAAAATATGCAGATCCAACGCACATTTTAGCAACCTGTTTGAAGCGGAGTGTTCGTGAAGCGGTTTAAATAAATGTTGTGAAAGCGTTTACATTCTGCGACGCGTTTTGGCAGCATAGCTATTACGGGTCCGCTCGACAAATGAGCAAGATTCGGAAACCCCCCACCACTCAATTCACGTGATCAACGCGACCGGGGATCATGTAGTCTCCGTGATCGGCCCCCTCTTTTCATCCCGTCACCTCTGGCATGAGCCCAGTTTACTATTGCACTGACTCCGAGATCGGTCCACATTTGCTCGGCAAGAGCCGAACAAACAGACGTGTCAAATCTAAGAAAAAAAGCATAGAAAGCTCTGCTTTAATAAAGGAATTGTGCACTTGAGGCAGCATATTTGTTACAGTGAGGATTATGGGTACCATTTGCGGTTTTTACCGCGTAATTTCGAAAGAACAGAGCCGCCCACCCGTACATCTGTAGGGGTAGTACCCATATTTATGTAGGGATAAAGCGAACTGTTATATGAGTGCTGTCGTATGTGTAACGCACTCGGGGAGGCAGCAGCAGGAGCAGCTTCCACGGTCAGAAATAACCGAGAGGGTTCGCCTAGACAGCTTCGCTTAAAAATGTTAGGTAGTTGATGTACTAAAAGCACCACCTAAACAAAAATATAGGAACATTTGCAGCTATCGCGCATAGTAAACTCGAATCGTGCATTCGCAGCAGTCACAAAAGCATCAATGTGCTCCCCACCATTGCTGGGTCATCGGGTTAAGTTAAGAGTGACGCTGAAACGCCTTCTGAAAAAAAAAAAACTGCACAATGCGCATTTGTTAATGAGTTACCCGGATGACAAACAAGCTTCCACGAAGCTTGCACTCTGAACCCCATGAGAACAGCTTCCCGAGAAGGGAACGGTGTAATTTATTCAGAGAAAAGCCGATGTCCTGAGACACTTCTGCCGGAGGTGGTAATTTTCGCCGGTTGCACCTCCGTTTCACGCTTCGAAAGACACTTCTCGAGGCTTAGCAGTCACGGGTCGTATTTCCTTCTTTAGCAGCCCTTAATTAGGCATTATAATTAAGCATCAAACACCTCACCTGGCGCGCTTCCTATACATAACCTATGTACTTTAGTAATTAGCGCTTTCTTTGAATTTCCAGAATGTTGCAGTCGCTTGTAACTCGAAATAGAGTCATGTTTTCCGAATAAATGCCTCGAGAATGTAACTTTTCTTTCTTTTAGTACGCTTGCTGGTGCAGAATATTGATTACTGCCCGGTTAATTACCGACCCGTCGTGGTTGCTTAATGGCTTTGGCATTGCGCTGCTAAGCACGGAGTCGCGGCATCAAATTCCGGCTGCGGAGGCCCCATTTTGTGGGGACGAAATTCAACAACGCCCGTGCGTACCGTGCATTGGGTGCACGTTAAAGCACGGCAGGTGGTCGATACAAATTCGGAGTGCGCCACTAAGTCATGTCTCGTAATCAGTTCGTGGTTTCAGCACGCAAAACCCCTGATTTTACCTATTTTAAAATAGTTACCGGAGTCGAACCGGGAGCTGTGATAATGAGGTGTGCACGCAAATGCTAAAGCCGTTACGGTATCCTCCAGTGTGCGGGTATCCGCTAACGCCTTGCATATTGCAGCATAATGTCATTCGAAGCTACCATGCTCCTATAGTGTTAACTTAGGTCACAGGTTATCCTGCAGAGGAATCAACAAGTGCCAAAACGAAGCTGCAGGTCGGAAGCTCCAGCTCCCTCTGAAAACATCGTGATTCTTGGCATTTCATTACTAAGAAGATGTCCGTACCACAAGTCTTTCCCTCCGTCCGTTCTCATTAAGCTGCAGTTCCTAGTCAGACAAGTTGCCTACGAGCTTGTGCCATTAGTTTTGTGCTGACCGCTATCTTGCCGAGCGGCCAAATGAGACAGTCTAGGTATGTGGCCGAACAAGCAAGTTGCGGCTAGCTTCTTTCTTTCTTTCTTTTTTCAATTATTCAAGACATTCCTTCTTACAGAAATGCCTTGGGGGACGCGACAAAAGGCAATGAACGTGCCTGACAGGGCCTCGCCACCCTTCGCAGCTGCGGTCACACAACTACATAATACAATGGCAAAAAGTAATACAGAATACAATGCCGCACTTTGAACAGCCCTTTATAACCTCGTAGCTTAGTAAGCGTCTTAGCAGGCTGCTGTCCGACTTTGAACTTGAACCACTCGGTATTTACCACTGGGTATTTACCACTGGAGATCGCAGGGAGAGGCCTTCGTCCTGCAGTGGACATAAATATAGGCTGATGATGATGATGATGATGATGATTTACCACTAGGTATGTACCTGAACAGACAACTTATGCGCCATAATTACGTAACATAAGCATAATCACTAAAATGTCTCATCATCATCATCATCATCAGCCTATATTTTTATGTCCACTGCAGGACGAAGGCCTCTCCCTGCGATCTCCAATTACCCCTGTCTTGCGCTAGCGTATCCCAACTTGCGCCTGCAAATTTCCTAACTTCATCATCCCACCTGGATTTCTGCCGACCTAGACTGCGCTTCCCTTCTCTTCGTATCCATTCTGTAACCCTAATGATCCACTGGTTATCCATCCTACGCATTACATGGCCTGCCCAGCTCCATTTCTTCCGCTTAATGTCAACTAGAATATCGCTATCCCCGTTTGTTCTCTGATCCACACCGCTCTCTTCCTGTCTCTTAACGTTAGTCCTAATATTTTTCGTTCCATCGCTTTTTGTGCGGTCCTTAACTTGTTCTCGAGCTACTCTGTTAGCCTCCAAGTTTCTGCCCCATATGTTAGCACCGGTAGAATGCAATGATTGTACACTTTTCTTTTCAACGACAGTGGTAAGCTCCCAGTCAGGATTTGGTAATGCCTGCCGTATGCACTCCAACCCAATTTTATTCTTCTGTAAATTTCTTTCTCGTGATCAGGGTCCCCTGTGAGTAATTGACCTCGATAAACGTACTCCTTTACAGACTCTAGAGGCTGACTGGCGATCTACCAGTATTAAGTGTCTACCAGTATTAAATTTCCCATCACCAGATCACATATGCGTTAATGCTAATCGCAGTGAAGTAGAAAATCATTCCCAAAGAATTCGTTGTGCGTGATCTGTTAATATTCTAATGTTCTCTTCCGGTGATTTGGTTTGTTGTTGTTGTTGTTGTTGCTGTTGTTTTCTTTTTCACGTGCATATTCCTTTGTGTATATGTTGTGTTTATTTAGCTATATATGTCACCATTGCGCAGGTGTCTCAACGTTTCCCTAAATTTGTGCTTACTTTTTAGTGAATTTCGTGCTTCAGTTTCTTGCTATACATTTATGAAATTTGTGTGTAAATTATACCAAGTATCATATCGTGCCTACAACATTTATCATCGATTCATGCGCAACGGTGCAATCTGCGCTTGTCATTTTGTCTGTGTGTTTTTTTTTATTTCCTCATGTACCTCCTGTCTATTTATGGGACAATGAAATGGCCTGAAGAAGCCTGCGGCAAAAGTTGCCCCCATTTGCAATATTTTTAAATTGATCCACTAAGCTCGTATGTTGCGGTTGATATATAAGAAACGCTTCGAAGAGCACTTTAGCTGCCTCGTAATATCTAGTGCTTTTGTACTTGCTGTTGAAGTACATGAATTTTATAATCAAGTATACATTAAACACAAGAATATTGTTATTAAATTACCGCTAAACCAAGTTGATGCAACTTTGTCTAGTTTAAAAAAAACAGCAGATTATATTGAGCCATTGGAGTGGATTGTTCTTTTGTATTACCCTGGATATTCCATTGTTTTAAGAATAAAATCTAACATAATGTTTGCAACAGAATATAATCGCCCCGACAGCAGTTATAGCCTTCTAATAAACAGCAGTTACTGCCGCATTTAATCAGAAAGAACTCTTACAAAAGTTGTCATTTTGCGACAAATCGTTACATTATGTGCCTGCGTTCCGTGGGATATCATTTTCACAAATTGCGAAGCGTAATGGCCTGGGAAAAATCAGCCCCTTATGCAGGTGCGCGGTACAAACGTTTCGTGAAGCATCGTCACGGGCGACGTTGGAAAAGAGAAAGTAGTAGGAGCGAAATGCCGTGCCAGAACTCAAACCTTCTCGCGAAGTGAAACCATACCAAAGCAGCCGCAATTGCAGCGGTCGCAGTATAATCAGGGAAATCCACTACACTTCTCTTCCTGTCAAAACCAGGAAGACGCAAGCCCTTTCGACTCGGGCAAAAGCGTACACCACTGCAGTATTCAAACGCCAGGCAACTCGAGCCTTTGTGCAATCAACCAACCGGTACTCCGCCGACGGCTCTGCTCCGTGCACACACAGGGTGCACGAATCCCGTTCGCTGTCTCGTTCTCTCAATCGAAGCGCAATTCCGGAGAGCCAGAACGCCGTTTGCTGGTGAACGTGGCGATAGATTCAGGCACGGCAAGTCTTGTTTTTTGCTTTGTTGCGGTGTAAGAAGGCGCGTGCAAGAGAAGGTTGTTGTGCCTGTGCTCGAGTTTGCGATGAGGTCTCAGGAAATGACCAAATCATGCAGTTGCAGAAACAGCGGGATAACGAATCAAGTGCTGAGGCATACGGGAAAAGGTGCTGGGAGGTGTACGGTGTGTTTGGGTGGGCGAGTGTGTGAGGAGGGAGGCGTGAAGAGGTCGATGAGGATTGAGGCAAACAGAGCAGCTGCCCTTGCAAACCCTTACGAACATTCTGATTGACATTAAACGAGCGATATAAGTGAACTTTTTTGACGCTATATAAACTCAAGAGGAAAGTTTTTGAATTTGTTCTTCCACTTAGTAAGGACAAATAGGGACAGACAGCCCTCTCTGTCCTCACTTCCGTGACTGTGTCCTTTCGCTCCTGTCGTCCCTTTTGTGTTTTTGTACAAATGTATACTATCCATGACGTGGCATAAAGGTGAGCAAGATCATGAAAGCCAAGAGGCAAGTGACGCACGTCCGGTTTCCTACCCTGCACTGGGGGAAGGGGTGTAAGGATGAAAAGAGAGAGAGCGGGGATAGAGAGAGCACAGTTTTGCGCACATTTGAAAATTTGCACCGAGTCTACACACGGTCGCCAAGACCTGTCGACTTGGGGTACTGCAACAACGCTTCTGTGGCTTTTTGTCCCATCGACGCGTACGGCTATGGTCCAAGGATCTTCATTTCCGAAAATGGTCTAGAATCCAACCGGTTCAATGCTGTCCGGAGACCTTCACGCTCGACGTCGTACTGGGGACAGAGACATAAGATGTGTTCAGTCGTTTCTCTGGTTCCATAAGAGTCGCACATGGGCGTATCCCCCATTCCAATGCGGGACGAGTTGGCCTTTGTAAATGCCACCCCAAGCCAGAGGCGGCACAATACTGTCGCCTCAGAGCGGGAAACTTTTGATGGCACTTGTAGCTTTAAAGATGGGGCAAGTCTGTGAAGATGACACTTAGGGAGGTTGGGAGAAGACCAATATTTGTGTGTCATAGCTTTAGCCATGATATGAAGCTTTCTTGCAGCGTCGGTCCTGGATAAGGGAATTGGAACTGGTCGGCCTTCCAGATGAGCAGACCGGGCGGCTTCATCGGCGAGGACCATTACCACCAATGCTGGTATGTCGAGGTAGCCACAGAAATATAATTTCATGCCCTTTAGCGATAGCTCAACATTGCCCTCGATACGAAAGTCTTCGGTCAACGCAGCCAATAGTCATTAACGCAACGACGTATTTTATTAACAGCGAAGCTGTTTATACCAGCCGTAAGAAGTGCGCGTTTCGGGAAACTATCATCATCAGGATTGGCTCGAGCGTCGTCGTCGTCTTGCGCAGCTGGCTCGTTGGCGCCCTTCGGTTTGCCCTTGTGCCATTGGATGCCGTGCCAAGCACGAGCGCGTGTTTAAGCAATATCAAGTAATATTAAAGTGATTCACAAACATATCATTTAAAATAAGATTTCCCAAATTGTTTAATAGATATGCAGACAATACTTAAAAATTACCTTGGAGGAAGGATTGAGGCTTTTCAGTGTAGCTTTCAATCCACTGCTCCCGCGTTCGTCGTCGTCGTCTTCCACAGCTGGCTGCGTGGCCGCTAATCATTCCAGCGTGCAATTTCACTTCTCTTCTGTCATCGTAATGGGGAGGCAGAGCTTGCACTAGGCCGCGCAAAGCTCGAGACGCAACGAAGCTGGCCGATCGATGGCGTCTCCTGGTAGTAGCTAGGTTGAACTTGGCTATGTCGAGGTTGAACTTGGTTGTATCTAGGTTGAACTTGGTAGCAGCTAGGTTTAACCTTGGCTATGCCTGAGTTGAGCTTCTTATGCCAGGTATGTTTTAGGTTATCACGCAATCGATCGGCCGGCTTCGCTGTGTCTCGAGCTTTGCGCAGCCTAATGCGAGCTTTGCCGTTTTTTGTATTACTCTTTGTGTATTGCTGAGAGCTTTGCAAAAGATTACTGGAGTTTTTCTCGAAAGAAATATATTTGGATGTTTTTTTAAGTATTCTCGCATCACCAGCGCGGGGTCGGAAATCAAATCCTTTTCAATACTGCCGCCGTACACGACGGCCTTACTTCGTTGCTGGCGAAACAATTTTATAACCCGATCGTCATTCGCACGGACTCCCAACGCTAGCGATCCACGATATTCGCGAGATAACTCCTTCGTCCACGCTCGCGGATGCCATTACGCCGTCTTTCCGCGACAACGTCTATCCAGGTAAGCGTCCAGTGGGTCCCCGTGCGGCTCTATACCTCGAAATGCCCTTGCGGATTCGGCTAGTCGCCCTCGTATACCGTGCCTTGGCCGCTCACGCACTTTCTCGAAGACACATCGGGACACTTGCTTCTAAAGAAAGAAAACCTCCGACGCACCGCACGAGCAATCATACCCCCGTGTGGTTCAAACCTCTCTGGTGGGCTTAATCACCGAGAAAAGGTGGCCTCCCAGGGTTGCACTTGCTGTCGAGGCTGCATGTACGGCGGCTGCGACCGTCTTCTCGCTCAGCAATATCGCGGCCCAATGGCTCTACCTGTTCGTTCTGCGACACCGCTATTGCAAACGCGACGCACCTGTCATGGAATTGCCTTCGGCCACGACGTCCTCCCGACATATATAAAACGCTGGATACAAGGCCCCTACTACCGTTCCCTATTGGACAAGCAAGAAATCTGTTCGGGTATTTGTAACTAGATATTTATTGTGAAGACAGGTTTCAAAAAATAACAAGAAAAGAAAACAGAAAAGAGAGAGAGAGAGTAAAAAAAAGAGAGAGGACGTGACCCAGGAGCGCGGCTTGGCTTAGCGCAACTCGTTCAGCGCCTTCTCCACCTCGTCCACTGCCTGGAGTGCGGTTCCCGCCTCACGAACCGCCACGTATTTTCGCACCTTGTTCTGCATGCGAGCTTCCTCCAGTTGAAAAAAAAAAGTCCAGGACAGTCAGCTCCTCCGGCCTTTTCCCCAAGCGAAGAAACTCGCACTCGGTGGAACGAGCGTGTTTCTCGAAGGGGTCGTCATTGGGCTTCCAATCGCACATCTCTTTGAGGCAGACGTAGCAGCGAGCCAGGTCTGGCTCGTTCTCCATGGGGCAGTGGTAGAACCCGGCGTCGGCCATCCGTGCCGGCGAGTACTGCAGGTAGTCGCCCGTAAGCGGCCAGTTCTTGAAGCTGGCCAGCCGGTTCTCGACTCGGTTCATTTCTGCGTCCGTCTGTGCCACCGACACCGCTCGCAAGGAGAGGTCGAGGGACGGCTTCGGTTCCTCGGACATGTCGGGCTAACGCAGGAAGCACAGGCTGCAAAACGCTCGTTGGGTGTCGTCAGGTGCCCAGGGGTAGGGCTAAACCCACTACGGAGGATCGGCCATGGATCGGGGTGGCAATAGGTAAAAAGGGAAGAATACTTCAGTCGAAATTTGTGATTTAAGAATGAGATGGTAATATAATACTAATCGTTAATATTAATTTTCAGGCTATATTATTCTTAATGCCAAGTCATATGTCGCCAGGAGACGACAACGATGAAGTGCGCGCGCTCTGGCACTGGCGCTCTGGCACGAGCGCACTTCACGAAACGAACGCCTCGCCAGTGTTTTCTCCGACGCAGCGGCTTTTGCCAACGGTGTCCCGGACTAGGGACCTGACCATGTCTTCCCGTATAACCCAAGCTTTATTTTCTTATTTTCAATAAAACTTTTTAACATCATCATCCGACGCTCGGAGTAATGTCTACTAATATGTTTGTTTCCTTGAGTGTAATAAGTCGTAGGCAGCCAACTACGGCCGTAGAGGCGCAACACCAAGTTAATATTTTTGTTTTTGTAGCATGTGCTTGGCGCTCTTTGGCCAGAACTGGCCCTTGCGCCGTTAAAACCAAATCATCATCATCATCAATATTTGTGTTTTCATGCTGAGGAAAATAAAGCTATAAAATTAACATGGTGGTCTCTGTTTCACTTCCAAAATTAAATATGGCATCACATATGTTCCCATTGCAGTGTCCTAGTGCCGACTCCCCAAGATACAGTATCACAAGAAGCGAAATCACCAATACAAGTTGGCGAAGGGGACCTTATAGAAGTCGTTTTCTGTGGACGTCAAACCTACGACACCCTATAAAAAATGTTCAATAGTTTCGGGTTAATTGCAATAGAATCATTCAGGGGAAATTGCCAAACCGACGTGTGGAAATAAAAATTACGCATTGGTATTCTACAACGCATATTCGTAAATGAAACTTCAAATTTTCTTGCCGAACACCATCTGCTGTCGTATAAGGTGCTGAAAATCTTTGTTCTTCAATACACATGACCATGTTCTCCTTGGACAGATTTTTTTTAAAAATCTTGCAGCAGTGCAGTATGCCGAAGTATTAAGGTCGAACTGCATGTACGCGTGCCGGCGCGCAGCTCGCGCCCACGCGCCTTGCGTCTGTCGGGCCTTGCGAGTAATGGCGGTTTGAACCTGTATAAGTACAAGACGCGCGCCAGCATGCGCCCCCTTGGCTCACATTTTCGCCTTGGTAGACATCGTCTCGTATTCTTGCAATCGTTTCGTCTGGTGCCTCGTGCCAAATGTACCCAAGCCAAGACAATCCGTTAGTAACCATCCTGTTGTCACTATGCGGACGCATCTCGTTAGGCCTACGGGTGCCGGAATTGTAGAACGATCTCAGAAATTGGACACGCTCTGCGCTCATAAGTAACGTTGCAGATGAGTTTGGATAAAGTGAAAGCTCATTTCAATAGTTGATAGGGAGAACGTAGTTTCAATAGCGAGAACGCACCCATCGCGAGAATTCACGCTGAAGCGGGAGCCATGGGTGCCGCCATATTGGACAACGCTATTTCTTAGCATCTGTAAACATCAGATATCTGTGCTCGAGCCGCACTTCGACGCGTAAGATCTGTCCTGCACCATCTGCGCATGTGTGAGGCACGTGGGCGCGAGCTCTCGCGCGCTGGCGCGCGTACGTATAGCTTGGCCTTTAGGATCCTCTGTACCCGGCCCTTAAGAGATGCTGCCGCTAGTGCGTCTGCTGACTCGTTTATAGTGAGTCCCTGGTGTGGTGGCCTAGAGCGGAGGTAGAACACCGGGCTTCTAATCTAGAGGTCGTAAGTTCGAATCCTCCTCCATCCAGTCCATTACATTTTCAGGCATGGAGTACCACCTGACACCGTCAAAAAGACTGTATATATATATATCATAAGAAGCCTCAGTTGGCTGCTTATGATATGATTACTACAAATCGGCCACTCGGTCCCCTTTCTTCTCGTATATATATATATATATATATATATATATATATATATATATATATATATATTGCCAGATGCTATATCGTCGCCGCGGGTATGTGCCCGGCCATGGAAACGACGCTGAAGTAGCGCGCGGGTAGAAAAACAGAGACGACAACGACGTTGCGTTTTGCTGCTCATATAAAGTACTTGTATACGTGCTGTACGCCTGCTTCCACGTCTCCTGCGAGGTCGTGACACTGGTGGAGGTGCTGGGTAGAATTGCCTCATGCTTAGCACCCCTTCGCGGAGCCATCCATCGAACGCGGAATCGCCTTCGCTCGTCGAAACTCCGGTTCACCGGTACAGCCGCCGCCTGCTAGGCCTGACGCCCGAGTTCAACCCCTTGCAGGATCCTGCCGGACCGCGTCTAAGTACTACCGCCATGGCCACTGCAACTCCATCGCAGGTGACGCTACAGCATCCTATGGTCCCAGAAAGTTTCCATGGTGACGCCATTGAAGATGTCCAAGATTGGCTGGACCAGTTCGAGCGTGTCGCCAGTCATAATGAATGGAGCTCCCGGCAAAAGCTGTCTTATGTCTATTTTGCTCTTCGAGACAGTGCGCGGACATGGTTTGTGAACCGGGAGAGGAGCCTGACCACATGGGATGCCTTCCGCACCCAGCTGCTAGACACATTCACTAGCAGCGACAGAAAAGACAATGCGCAGCGCCTTCTCGAATCTCGTGTTCAGAAGCCAAATGAGAGCGTTGCCATGTTTGCAGAAGATATGGCCCGCCTTTTCCACAGAGCAGATCCTGAGATGGCCGAAGAAAAGAAGTTGCGCTATCTCTTGCGGGGAGTGAAGGAGCAGCTGTTTGCCGGACTCGTGAGGAATCCACCGACGACAGTGGCCGAATTTACCAAGGAGGCTACCGCTATCGAACGGGCACTACAGCAGCGGTACCGCCAATACGATCGCGCGAAGCTCGCCAACAAATGCTTCACTGCTACCTGAGAGCGGCGGCACATCTCTGCGTGAAGTTATCCGAGAGATTGTGCGAGAGGAGATCCGGCAGCTCGGAATTGCTCCCATGGCACCAGCGGTGGCTTCTGTCGCTGATGTCGTCCGGGAGGAAGTTCGACAGGCCTTTTCTTCGCCCGACTGGCAAGCGGCGCCGCGACGATGCACATACGCGGAAGCTCTTTGTCGTCCACCTCCCGCCACTTCGATGCTGCTGACACCGTCGACCACTCCGACGCAGCCACCGCCGCCATCCCCGACGCCCTATCTTCGACAGTCACAGCCGCCGCCAGCAATGCCGTATCGCCGACAGCCGATCGCTGCGCCGCGGTCTTACGGAGAATTCCCTGCCGGCTATCCGCTACGAAAAACCGATTTGTGGCGCACCGCTGACCGCCGGCCGCTATGCTTTCATTGCGGTGAAGCAGGACATGTTTATCGAGCTTGCCACTACCGCGCAGCTGGGTTTCCCAGATTTCCCACCAACTATAGTTACCCTCGGTTTGACGCTCCACGTACATGCGACGACAATCCTTCCAACTTTCGACCGGAAGGTTCAACGACGCCTCGATCGCGTTCCCCATCACCGGCTCGTTACACCCAACCAACCCGTCGCGATTTTCCTGACGCCTCTAGGGGCAGGTCTCCTAGCCCGCGCCGGGGAAACTAGAGGCAGCGACCTCCGGGGGTGAGGTTGCAA
Organism: Dermacentor silvarum; assembly: GCF_013339745.2. Classification (NCBI taxonomy): domain Eukaryota; kingdom Metazoa; phylum Arthropoda; class Arachnida; order Ixodida; family Ixodidae; genus Dermacentor; species Dermacentor silvarum. The sequence continues at coordinate 54,346,855 of NC_051163.1, forward strand.
ACCGTCCAGCTTCCCAAGAACCCCCATCACCGACGATCGACGACTCTACGACTCCGACGATTCCAACCACACCACATGTAACAGACGCCGTCAGCGCCGATCTTGTCGTTAGCATTGACGGCCACCAAGTGGCCTGCTCTCGTTGACACTGGTTCGCATTTTTCGATAATGAGTCTAAAGCTAGCCGACAGACTAAGAAAAGTGAAGACGCCGTGGACCGGGCCCAACATCAGAACTGCCGGGGGCCAGTTGATGACGCCGATTGGAAAATGCACAGCCAGAATCATAATCGCCGGTTCAGCCTTCGTTGCCACCCTCGTCATTCTCTTTGAGTGCTGTAAAGAACTTATTTTGGGAATGGATTTCTTGAGGGAGTACGGTGCAGTTATTAATGTCCGCGACCGCATGGTGACATTTGCTACGAGCTCCGAAGACGTCGACCCCGCGGATGACCAGCGACCGCGTTTACGTATCGCCGACGACGACGTCACGCTTCCGCCGCGAAGTTGTTCCCTCGTGCCTGTCATCTGCGATAACTTGCACACCGGGCCTGGCGTCGCTGAACACATCAACGCACTAGTACTGAGTCAGGGCGTTTCCGTCGCCAGGGCCGTAATTAATGTACTCGACGGACATGCTGAACTCCTGCTGACGAATTTTAGCAGGGAACGTCGACAGATTGTTAAAGGCACTGCTGTTGCTTACTTCGACGAAATTGCCCCAATACAAGACTGCCTCTCAGTGCAGCACGCGGCGTCCACCGCGCCTATGCCTGCACCTGTGGTTGATGTCAGTCGAACTTTATCGCCCATCGAACGCAACAGCCTTCTTGAGCTCATCAATGAGTTTAACAGCTGCTTCGCATCAACGTCAAGAGTTAGCCAGACGCCGCTCACCAAGCACCGTATTATCACCGAAGACGACGCAAGACCCATCCGGCAGAATCCTTATCGTGTAGCACCAAAAGAGCGGGAGGCAATCCAAAAACAAGTGAAGACGATGCTTGAGGACGGAGTTATTCGGCCATCTAAGAGTCCGTGGGCATCGCCTGTCGTATTGGTGAAAAAGAAGGACGGTAGTCTGCGCTTCTGCGTCGACTATCGAAAACTCAACCAGATCACAAAGAAAGACGTTTATCCGCTACCGCGTATCGATGATTCACTGGACCGGCTACGAAACGCACGTTACTTTTCGTCGATGGACTTGAAAAGCGGCTACTGGCAAATCGAAGTTGATGAGAGAGACCGTGAAAAGACCGCTTTTGTGACACCCGATGGACTTTATGAATTTCAGGTGCTTCCCTTCGGTTTGTGTTCTGCGCCAGCAACGTTTCAACGACTCATGGACACGGTACTCTCAGGCCTCAAATGGCAAACCTGCCTAGTGTACCTCGACGACGTGATTGTTTTCTCCGCCACGTTCGACGAACACTTACGGAGACTGAAGACGGTCTTTGAGGCAATACGCTCAGCAGGCCTAACTTTGAAACCGGAAAAGTGCCATTTTGGTTTTGAGGAACTTCAATTCCTCGGTCACGTGGTTAGTCATGAAGGTGTTCGACCTGACCCTGATAAAATCGCTGCCGTCGCTAATTTCCCGACGCCATCTGATAAAAAGGCCGTGCGACGTTTTCTGGGCCTTTGCGCCTACTACCGGCGGTTTATTGCGGACTTTTCGCGCATCGCGTGTCCATTAACAAATCTCACCCGCGAAGATGTCCCCTTCGTGTGGGGCGAAGAGCAGCAACGGGCATTTGACGAGCTACGGCAGCGGCTGCAGACGCCTCCTGTGCTCGCACACTTTGACGAAGACGCCCCGACGATTCTTCATACCGATGCTAGCAATGTCGGCCTTGGCGCAGTGCTTCTTCAGCTGCAGGACGGCACCGAGAGAGTGCTTGCGTACGCCAGCAGGACCCTATCCAGAACGGAGACTAACTACTCCACTACAGAAAAAGAGTGCCTCGCGGTAGTCTGGGCCATCCTCAAATTTCGCCCATATCTATACGGTCGCTGTTTCACCGTCGTCAGTGATCACCATGCACTTTGCTGGCTGACTAATTTAAAAGATCCAGCTGGTCGGCTAGCACGCTGGAGCCTTCGGCTCCAGGAGTTCGACTTCACTGTTGTCTACAAATCGGGGAAGCGGCACGCCGACGCCGACTGCCTGTCTCGGTCGCCTGTTGAGACTGCATTGCACGACGATGACGACGCGGCTTTTCTAGGCATGGTAGACGCTGTCGCCGTTTCACGCCTGCAACGCGAGGACGCAGAACTGGTTCCTCTTATTGATTACTTAGAGGGAAAAACAAGCTGCGTGCCGAGGTTATTCGCCAGAGCGCTGCCTTCATTTTGCTTGCGTCACGACGTTCTCTACAAAAAGAACTTTTCACCCAGTGGCAGCAGCTACCTACTTGTCGTTCCCGCATCTCTACGGAACGAAGTCCTACACGCCTGTCACAACGAGCCGACCGCTGGTCACTTGGGCTACTCCCGCACATTATCCAGAATTAGGCTAAAGTATTACTGGCCAAGACTTGCGCCGGTCGTGAAACGTTATGTCCAGACATGCCTGGATTGCCAGCGCCGCAAAACCCCACCCGTCAAGCCTGCTGGACTGCTGCATTCTGTTCAGATACCACAAGCGCCGTTCGCACAAGTTGGCATGGACCTTTTAGGTCCATTTCCAGTGTCTTCTGCCGGCAATAGATGGATAATCGTCGTCACTGATTATCTTACCCGATACGCCGAAACAGGTGCTCTCCAGCGGGGAACAGCAGCCGAAGCAGCACGATTTTTCATCGAAGCCGTCGTCCTAAGGCATGGCGCTCCCGCAGTGGTCATTACCGACAGAGGTTCTGCTTTCACGGCCGCGCTTCTGGATACCGTGTTGCGATTAAGTGGTACAACTCACCGCAAGACAACCGCTTATCACCCCCAAACCAATGGGCTGACAGAACGTTTGAATAAGACTCTGGCAGACATGATGAGTATGTACATCGACGTCGACCACAAGAACTGGGACGAGATTTTACCATATGTTACATTTGCGTACAACACGGCTCGCCAGGAGACAACACGCGTGACACCTTTCAGCCTCGTCTATGGCCGGGAAGTAACAACACTGTTGGACGCGATGCTGCCACACGAGTGTGGTGATCACGAGACTGGTGCCGAGGAGTTTACGCAACGCGCCGAGGAAGCAAGGCAGCTTGCACGCTTGCGCATCCAAGCGCAACAGAACTACGATGCCAGACACTACAATCTTCGACACAGACCCGTCACGTACAACGTCGGCGACCAGGTGTGGGTTTGGACTCCTATTCGTCGGCGGGGGCTATCTGAGAAGCTCCTGCGAAGATACTTCGGGCCGTACACAGTTCTACGCCGCATCAGTGACGTGAATTATGAAGTTGTGCCCGACAGTCCTTACTGCTCCAAACGCCGGCAGCATCTGCCCGAGGTTGTGCACGTGCTTCGTATGAAGCCATATTTTGCATCATGACCTCACTTTTGCACCATCACTGCACTTTCTTGGGCGCTTGGCGCATCGGGACGATGCTTCTTTCAAAGGAGGGGCAAATGCCACATGCTATATCGTCGCCGCGGGTATGTGCCCGGCCATGGAAACGACGCTGAAGTAGCGCGCGGGTAGAAAAACAGAGACGACAACGACGTTGCGTTTGCTGCTCATATAAAGTACTTGTATACGTGCTGTACGCCTGCTTCCACGTCTCCTGCGAGGTCGTGACAATT
>NC_051163.1:54350709-54371314 GCF_013339745.2 Dermacentor silvarum
CCTGTCATGTAGGCGCCCCTCTGCAAAACCGACAAGAAAGCTTGCATTGACCATTTTGTTTATGGTTCGCAAAAAAAAAGGGGGTCTGCCTCACTCCTGATAATCTGCAAACCAGATTGCAACATTCGACTGTTGCGAAATATTCGATTAGTTTCGAATGTTCAGAAATGCAGAATCGTTGCTTTTCGAATACGAATTCATAATTAATGAGTAATATTCAATTCCTATTTGCAACGTCTAAAATTTGCTCACTCCCAATAAAAAGGCATAACGTTCGTGCGTCAGCGATGTCTAACTTTTAAAGCGATAGCACTATGAGTCCAGGTATCAACCCAGAAAACGCCTAGTTCCGTAAATCTGACCTTCAAGCTGAACCAAGTTCAAACTGGGACTGAGCGTGCCACTACCGGAGGCTGCTGCGTACGCCGCGTGGGCGCCCACATCTTGAAAACGATCTGCGATGTGGACAAAGTGCGCCGAGTGCTGGCAGCTTCGTAGCGCTGTGCTTTCGACGCTTAGTTCCCGTTGAAGCGAGACGCCGCATGAAGGTCGATTCGATCACTGTTGCTGCCGCGCGGAGCGGCGTCTGCGTCCTTTCCCAAAGCAAGCAAAACCGTGCTATCGCTCGACAAACTTGGTTTACCCACGTTCAACCACGGCAAATTTCTTTAAAGCGAAGATTTCTATGTCTCACTGATTCGTCCGTCAGAGCCGAAAACGCACTGCGAGAAAGCCAATTTACACAATGGAACTATCTGCGCATCTGCGCACACAATAGAACAACGGCTGCGCATCTGCGCGCAAGATAGAACAACAGCGCACGACATATGTATCGTAGAACACTACAGTTTACATTCGCAGTTGCACCCATAAGAACAATGGGAACTGCAACTCCACGCTACCCAGACGAACTGCATCGGATTACGCGCGTCACGCAATGCATTCCCGGCCGTCACCATGGGTAGGCCGCAAGTGCAGCGCACGGCAGTAGAGGCTGCCATACGCGAATATAAGCGCGAGTGAGATCGTGCCCGCAAGGACCATCCCATGTATCGGCAACGGCAGAGCCTCTGACCCTCTCACATTGATCACAAGGCAATACTGTGCAAGCGTAGAGTCGTCCGTGAAGGTGTGAGTGTGTACGTGTAATCAATGGCTACTTTATCTAAAATAAAGGCTATACAACGTAACGAAATGTGCCTTCATTCAACTTCAACATTCAAAAAATACAATCCTAAACAAGCAATCAAACCACATATGCATCGCATCTGGTCGCTCAGCATTTCTTGGGTTCGTTGCGTGGTCGTTGGCTTTGGACTTTGATTCAGCTTGCATGGAAGAAAGCTTCGCGTTCAACCATCTTTTTTAAGAAAGGGGCTTTGATTTTTTTTTCTTATTTGCCATACGGTTGTCTAAGAGCTGCTGTTGTAACAGTGGTGCACTATTAAAAGCCCAAAATCTCACTTTTTGTCTTTCTGCTACTTGCCTTCAAGACATTAAAATAAAAGGGACCTGCGACGTATGAAGCTATTTATCGTAGTTCTTGCACATTGAGGTTGCACAAGGTTTTAGTAATGTATGAAGGAAAAAAAGTTAATTGCATTTGAGGGAAACAAGGCAGGATGTGCAGGAAGGCAAGTACGTAGCACTGTCATTTCAAGCTGGCTCCATGACCCTTAGCCGGGTGCCTTCTACGTTTGCTGTCTCAAGTCACCCGTTCGTGTTACATACCGATTTAATGTTGAATAAAACTTCCCTATGCTAGCTTATGCTGGGCGTTTTCTCCTATCTCGCTTCTCGCGAAAAATTCGGGCAGCTGATAGTCAAAGTGTGCGAAAGCATAAGTTTGAGAGGTATATATGTTTTTATGAAGGCATATTGACGTCATATCCGACGTCCATACTGGAGCGTAAGGGAAGCGAAGCATTCGTGATGCGGTTATAGATGTATATGTGCTATTCATTATATGCGTCATATTTCATTTCAATGAACAGTACGCATTATATGCGTACTGTTCATTATATGCGTCACATTTCACAGCATGACGTATACTGGGCCAAGCGTAGCATTATAGCGGCCTCAGGTTGCAATTGCACTATCTGCGAGACCGGCCCACTTTTTTTCTGTTAGGCCCATAGCACTTGCTCTGTGTCCAGAATTGGCCCACGTTTTCAGGCCAGGCGATGACACCACCAATGTGAGTGAAGTCGGACTAAAATTGCACCCTACATTCGTCACAAAGGCTACCGGCAGAAAGTATCGTATTCAGTGGCTGGCGTTTTCAACGCAGATGTATGCCAACACGATCACCTCATGCATCCGAGACAGCCAAGCTGGGCGAGGGTATTCTCCCCCTCTTCGGAAGTCTTAAAGGGGGCCAGTTTTGCCACAGCTCGAAATTTACCATATTTGCACTAATATAACGCGTCGTTTCTATTTTGTGAAATTTCCAGGTTCAGTACGCGCCTCGCATTATAATATTCGGGCTCGTGACACGAATAATTGCAATGTTCTCCCGGAGAGACTGAAAGACCACCCCTGGCATTAAATTTGTGTTCGCGTTTTTTATGTGCAAATACGGTACGTAATACTTTACAAACACATCTCTATATCCGATGCAGCGGCTGATGTCTAAAACATGGATACTATGACGTATTCATAGCTCACAAATCGCTTCCGGCGTATGCAACCAGCATTAGCCTAGCCTTCGAGATATGGTCTGTTATCCAGAGGGGTGTGAATTTGGGCACCACCTATTCCTTCGCTGTACCTGAGCCTTTGCACACGCTTTACTGTTTTCGTGCATTGTACAGTGGTCGGTGCTTTTCCTTTAAAATTATTTTCAGAAATTAGCATAATTTGATTTTTGAAACAAACTACGTTACCCCAGAAGCTACAGCCATTGAGTGAGAACTTGTGGCCAGGTTTGCAAATATATGGCATGGAGGAGGAGGAGGAGGGGGAAAAAGAAGGAAGGAAAGGCAGGGAGGTTAACCAGAGGCACGTCCGGTTTGCAACCCTACACGGGGGAAAGGGTTAAAGGGATGGAATGAAGGAAAGGAGAGAGATGGAAGAAGGTGCTTTCGGTGTGAATACGTGTGGTTGTCCAACACTTCACAACCGGCCACTGGAGCCAGTCGAGTTCATGAATCGTAGCAATGTCCCCGTCGCTTTGTAAGCCTGCGACGCGTACGATCCAATAATCTTTGTCTCTGAAAATGGTCTGCTGTACAATCGGCCCTACACACTCCGAAGAACGTCGCGTTCGATGTCATAAAGATTACAAAAGCACAACACATGCTCGATCGTTTCTTCACAGTTGCACGAATCACAGATCGGTGTGTCGGACATTCCAATAAGGAATGAGCAGGCTCTCGTAAAAGCCACCGCTAACCAGAGACGACAAAGTAAAGTTGCATCACGGCGGGGAGAAGTTCAATGAAGTTTGCAGCTTCAGGGTAAGCTCCAGTCGGTGGGGACGGCAGTTTGAGAAAATCGGTGTGTTCCATGAAGTTTCAGTCTTGGTTCGAGCAAGTAAACGAAGACCGCGCGTGGCGTCTGTCCTTGATAAGGGTATAGGAATGGTAAGGTTTTCGTTATGGGCTGACTGGGCGGCATCATCAGCAACGTTATTATCGAATTATCGATGATTTCACAGTGCCCCTAAAGCCATTGGAAGATGATGTCATGTCCGTTTATGAGGGCTTGATGGAGAACATCTCTAATCTCAAACACCAGTTGTTCATATGTCTTGTGTCGTAAGGCTGACTGCCGACTCTGAAAGGCGGCCTTGGAGTCATAAAAGATGATCCACTTTCGAGGTTTTGCCTGTGTTATGTAATTAACAACGCCACGTAGGGCGGAAAGTTCTGTTTCCGTAGAGGTCGTTATGTGGAAATATGGCATTCAAATGTGTATTACTCATAGGAGGAGAGCACATTTTGAGAGCACGAACCAGAAGGCAGGGAAATATCAAGCGGCGGTGAAACGCTACAGAGGTCCACCACCGACAGCAGCATCTTAATCAGCGTTTCCCAAACTTTTCCAGTACATGACCCTTTTTATTATTACCGAACCTACCATGATCCGCTACCTTTATTATTAGCCTTCTGAAAATTTACCTCTTTGCAATGATGCGGATACGTTTAAATATCATTGATTTAAATGACATTAACCACAGCAGGGAGTGCTACTAAAATCCTCAATAATGTTTTTTATCAAGGATTGACTTAATCATATATTTTAATGAGAACGATGTAGTTCAGCCCTTGACGCCCGGATTATATATTCGATAGCATTTCTTCGGCTACCTCCCAGGCAAGATTTCGCCATCTCGCACCAATAATCGAAGTTGCGCGAAGAGGTAGGATGAGGGAAATGGATAGTTTAAAGCTTGACGTCAAAGGTTGGGAACAGGAATTGATGTCATTCGTGATAGTGTAATCGGACCCTCCACGACCCCCAGCAAAAGGCTCATGACCCATTTAGGGTTCATGAGCCTCTCTTTGAGAAATACTGATAGAAATACCGAGAACTAGCTCTTTGAGACGTGCGTATCAAAAAGCTCGTTGACCTTCAGCAACGAACGCGCACATTCGTGCCCTAAAAAGGGTTTAGGAACCAACGAGAGGTATTCTCTTTAAGACGGCCCAAAGAAGCGAAATAAATAAATGTGGCTTATTAAAATAATGATGGCGCAAAAAAGCCTACATTTCTTGCAGTGACATTACTTATCGATCATTTATTGTTTCCGTATGGATGACTGCAGGCAAACGGCACGTCCAGAGAGGTAGTGCAGTTGGCTGTACGCATGCGCCGACTCGATACATATGTGCCACCTTCTAGAATTATTTGCTTGCGTCATGTGGAGGAAATGCCGTCGTGTTTGTGTAAAGGAAGTCTGCTGGAGACCTGGAGAAAAACGGCTTCTCCGGTAAAAAAAAAATAATAATAAAACGCAGGGTGCTAAATTACTTATCAGACCAATCAGTACTAAAACTGACCTTAACTGAAATGTTCAGACGAAATACGTTCAAATTGTTTGTGGATTTGGGCCCCTCCTAGCTGAGCAACGCCGATCGATCCGGTGAAAGACGATGTAAGAAACGAATATCGGATATTACTGGTCAAAGTAAACTGCGCAAGGAAGTTGTCTTATACGAAAGGTAATTTTTATTTTGTAATTGTTGATAAATGTATTTCGGGTCTCCAACGCAGGCTGCGTTGACGGCTGTTCTTTGAAAATTGATATCGATGACGACGTCGCTCGCAAGTCGTGACCGGCTGAATCCACCGTCGCGAACGAAAAGCGTTGCGGAACGCCTTTTAGCAAGCTGTGCTGCAAAATAAAGAGCGGCAGAATGCTGGAGCACTTGTTCTGGGATGAACACATGGCCGAATTAACTTGAAGTGAAGCATTATTTTACGGTTACGATGATAATTACCCTATTTACGTAAGGCCTGGCATGCATCAACAGTGTGTCCCCGACAACCGCAACATCAGTAAGCAGATCAAATCAACGATTTCGTTTTAGTGCCACAACCGAGGTAATATGACGTGAAAAAATTTCAGCAAGGCCTTCTAAGGTGATTGTCTTCCTGCTAAGCATACTAAAAGCATCATCATCAGCCTATCATCAGTCCACTGTCAGTCATCAGTCATCATCAGTCCACTACAGGACGAAGACCTGCGATCTCCAATTTGCAGGAGTCATGAGGGAGGTAGCGGCCGAATACTGCACCAGGGAGGCCAATTCCTGCTCTGGTGAGGGTGTGCCTTTGTTGAATCTTAGCGGGCGTTCCTAATTTGGCTGCACCTGGACTAGTATAGCCCCACTGGCTCTCGGCAATATTTTTTTGCCGGTTTTAGGCGCCACTTCAAGCCTGAGAAATGTGGTGGACTGGAGGAGGATTCGAACCTGAGGATTAGAAGCGCGGTGTTGTACATCTGTTCCCACGCCACCATATCATATTAAAATAGAAACTGCTATATGTTGCTGGGAAAACCGTTAAGTTGGCTTCAGTGCGATGTGGAGATTCGCCAGTATGTAAGGGCGTATATACTCGTGGGGCCCCTTGTAGGTTATATTGACCTACATATGGCCTTCAGTCCTTTTGAAAATCAACTTTGGAGTGGTTGCATGAACAGAGAGGTTAGTGCGCGTTAGTAGAGGAGAGGAGAGCGAATAAAAGTTACGTAAAATATTCATGTCGGTTAGGAAGTCAGCTTGACGCATACAGAATGGTATACAAGCAGTCTAATCATAATGATTCAGGTTTCATAAAAATTGAGCCTACTTTGATGTAGACCATCGCCCCAGACGACAAAAAACAAGGCCGATGTGAGTTTCATGTAGAACACATAAAAATGGAGGCAGCTGAAAATATAACAGCCCACCAAACTATGTCATAAATCTGTGTTTAGACGAATAAAAGTGGTTTTACCATAAAAGTTGGGTAGAGATGATTACTTGTGCACATACCAGGAGACGCAGCTTTCAGCATCTGACCATGGCGTCGAACGAAAATAAAAATAAGGGTTTTTACGTTCGCGTACCATAATAGTCGGTAAGAAGAACCAACGTGAAAAGCAATTATGCTCCCGGAGTACCTGCGGATCTCAGGAGGTTACATTAGTACAGGGTCGTGAACAGCGCCTGCTTCAGCATTTTCAGAGCCACCCAACCTGATATCACGGGTAGCCTTCTCGACGCGAGCGATATTGGACGCCATGCCGGAAGCACCCACCGGGCGCCCGCATCAAAGCAATACCAGATGCAACCGAGCACCACACGACAAAATACGTCAAAAGCATCCCCTTTCACTAGTATACTCGAGATCCATGCAGGAAGGAAGATACACTGTCGCCCGCTCGGCAGACAGCTCGCTGCTTCTTCAGCGATTGCTGAGTGTGCAGCCAGTTGTGTGCGCGCTATACGTGTCTGGCATAAAGGAACAAAGCGTGGTGACGTGGATGTAGCGAGATTTAGTTGCCAAAAAAGAAACAAGAGGCGTTCTTGGGAGGAAGACTCTTATTTCTAAGTGGTTGTCGTATATGAGAGCTACTGCTAAAGGGAAAAAACATTCCTGCGTACCTTTGATATACCGGAAACCGAAATACTCTATGTTTATACTAAAGACGTTTCAGAGGCCTCTTGCTGAAGCATGCAGTGGCTTGCTTTGAATCGAGCGCCGTGAGAGGGTGTATTTTGGAGGAGAGGCGGCCACTTGAAACTATATACAATGGTTTACGTTTGATCACTAAGCAAAATGCGCTCAAGGAAGGATTCGGCGCAGCACAGACAAGGACGAGATGAGAGAGAGGCCTGTTCGTGCTTGGGAGATTGAAGTTACTCGCTGCAATGCTAAACATTTCCCGCGGTAACAAAATCACTTGGTGTGGCTGCAAACTAACATCGAAGAAGAATTAATTGGCAACTGCAACTTTAAACATAGTAGTGAAAATAGTGAAGCAGAATGAAAAGTTGAGCTGCATTCTTTCGGTCAGTATATTTTGCTTAGGGTCAAACGTAAACAATCGTTTACGGGAACACAGCAACAATACACGAAATTACCCTACCATTTTGACATGTGTCCACACGCGTCGTGGGTGATATATTTGAACTAGAGGAGTACAACCACTGCATTAACTTGTGGAGCAGAACTGCCTGCCGGAGAGCTTTCCCACTGTACTTTATTTCTTTATGTTTTTCTCGTCACAAGAATATGTCGTTTCGCCTAAGGATTGATGAAATCTCAAGGTTGCAGGCATCTATTCGGTTGGATTGTTCTTATTCTACCAAGTGTTACCCACCTTCTCGGCACCGTTCTGCAACATTCTACAGAAGAAACTATCAAGAATTTTTCGTATGCTACTTCTCGCAATAAGCCCATCCGGGTTATGCGGTTCGGTGGATAGAAATGTACTCAAATTAATAAACAAAAATGAATAAATGAAACAAATAATAATAATTAAACAGACAGAGGTACAGGCGAACTTGTAATCTTACTGCTTTAACTGCTGACACGCATTTTGATTTTAAGTTCAAGGGGCCCAAAATTATTCCTTTTGATGTGAAGAATCTACATATTTACACCCAGCGTAATTGCAGTGAGTGTAAATCAGCTGTGAAAACAAAAGGAAAGCACAGACCTTGGAAAGCTATTGCTCCGCATGTTTAAGAAAGCTCATGGTATGGGCTGTTTGCTGTCGGGATCATTTTCCGGGGCATTCCGGCAGGTTTCAATTATTCAAAACAAAACGCAACCACCCATGATGCCTGAGAATAAGACGAACAATTTATTATACCGACCCCGAATACACAGCCTGACAGCCCCGCCGGAGAAACAGCAGCTCATACAAGGAGAATAAAGCTTTTTCGAGCTCTCCCGAAAGCATCCGATCTGCTCACCATCGGCGAAGATGGATTGGTTCCACAGTTTGGCGTTTTCACCTGGAGAAGTGTTCAGTAAAATAAAAAAAAATCTAACAACGTGATCAAAAGAACTATGTGAAGATAGTGCGGCAAAAGGCTTTTATCCACGATGGTGAATGCGAAGGAAGCGCCAGCTCTGGCAGAATGCAGTTCAATCTCATTTGGGGCTGCGTACACAGCAAGCGAACTGGGGCCGAATTCACAAAACTTTTCTTCCGTAAGTGTTTACTGCTATTAGCCCGTCGCTTTCGCTAACAATATGTACAGCATCAGGACGGTCTCAAGCTGTCTCTTACGAGCTATTCTAGCGAAAGAAGTAGTTGTGAATTCGGGCACAGGTGCTGAGTCAGCTTACGAGACAAAAAAAAAAAAAATATGAGCGATAGGTACTCAACTTAGCTAGTTGACTCGCAGCCGAGGCGAGCTTATTTATTTATTTTTATTTATTTATTTATTTATTTATTTATTTATTTATTTATTTATTTATTTATTTATTTATTCATACCTCAAGGCTACCGGAAGGAGATTACATGAGAAGTGGGGTAATGAAAACTGCGGTTCTCGTCTCAGATGTTAGATGACGACTCTCAATGGCGGTATTAATCTAAGTCGTCGTCGTCGACGGCGGCGGCGGCAGTCCGACACCTGTCTTTACTTCCACTGCATGACGAAGACTTGTGCCAGCGATCTCCAATTATCTGTATCTGGCGTTAAGTATCGCGTGTCTAAATGCATGAAAGCGTCCTTTTTTTTTCGCAGAGCTATATTCAACTCCCTAGAGAACCAGTAAGCTAACTTGCCAGGCTTTAACACTTTTTGTAGCACGTATCTACCCATAGGTTTCTTTACCCGGCTGCGTTAGCTTATCGGCAAGGGAACCGGCATCAGTACAAGCTAGGACTGCTGATAACACTAAACTGGTCTTACGGAAACTCAACATGGGTTACAAAAGCGAACCTAAATGCAAACATAAAAGGTGGATGGAACGGACCAACATTTACCGCTAGGGTCCGCAGCTTGAACAACACTGTCTGCTGAAAAACCTGTGAGCAGTATGTCAAGCATGTTTCCGACATTTTTAAGGCATTGTATTACGTGAGCGCACAAACAGTAATAAAAGAGAGAAACCACGAAGCCTCGCTTGCGATGACTGAATCGCAGCTGTTCGTGCTTTGATACACCTAGTCAATACGGGGAAGGTTAAGGTCACCATATATTTGGACTCTGTGTTTGCTAAAATTAATATCACTCGAAAAAGTGTGTTATGAATGAAGAGCTGTCCGATTTTGGTGGGAAGTAGTAACTTTCGATGAGATAACTACAATAGATACGTGAAGAAAGTTTTACCCGCAGTCACTCCAAGACTCAAGATGGCAACTTCGGTATGCTTTCCGCATTTTTGATACTGCTACTAGGACCCCAACGCACACACAAAAAAAATGACCAGTCTCCGCATGACGTCGGTCAGGGCGGAAAACAACATAATCATCAGTGAAATAATTTGCATCCAACAAGTCGGCACACATACACCTTTCAGTAAGGCAAACTATGTCAAAACATGTTCTATAGATGGCTTGCACTGACGTCATTGTAGCCGCCATGTTGGTGCACCGACACGATGAAAAGCTGGGTCCGTAACAGTCACGTGAAAGCATTCAATAAGATGGATTGGACTGAAGTGCTCGTAGTCGCCATGTTGGTGCACTGACATGGTGATAAGGTGGGTGCGTGACGTCACGTGAAAGCTATCAATTTAGCTTGACAGAATCATTAGCCTTCGTCCGCTGTCCACTAACATTTTCATAGTATACTTTAATCTTACTCTCTATTGCCATTATAATCGTCAGTGGGTTCGCAAACACGAGGCGAGCTCACTTTTGTCATCCAATGTAAGGAATATGCACCCTCTGACCACAGCTTAGGACATTTCAGTGCCTGGAATGCCCCCTCGTCCCCAGATATATCGAAAGAGACGTAGTACGTGAACTTTGTCCAGAGCTTCACACAAGACACGGTTTCACCGTCTAGAACCGGTGTGATTATTTCAAGAACGCCACGCCCTGTAGTGTATCGATCAAGCCGAGAAACGAACAAGGCTTTGGGTCTTACGAGGCGCACTTCTTACCTTGCATTCTGTGGAAGTCCCTTTAGAGGCCTTTTTTTTTTTTGGGGCGCTTGGATTTCCACCGTGTGAACCCATCCCCGGAGGTTTCCAACGACGTCGCAACAACGCCGGCAGCATCAAAGTCCACGTTGGCAGATGCACTGGTCACTTTGCACTTTGCGTCCGCGCAATCGGTTGGAATTTTCCACGAACCAGGGTATCGGGAAGCGCTGGGAACACAGGTAACTCGTACGTTGTTGGGCTGCCGCGACCGTCGTAGTAGATGGCATGGCCGCGACTCCCGCAGCAGTAGACGAGAAAGTGGGCGTGTCACATTCGATAAGGAAGTGCCTGCCATACTCTTGCGTAGTCGCGATAGTTCCGAGTGCAAGACAGTCGTTTTCCTTTTTCGAACATGTCACTTCTGTCATGAACAAATCCAGTTTGTTTGGAATACCAGAAAACATGCGCTCAACTTCTGGCGAAAGCACCTCACCGTTCGGTGCTGTCTCGCTCAAATGCTGGAGCGTTAGGCTTCCTGGGCCTGCATCACCGTAATTTTCACGTAGCTTGGATGACCGCCGAATACAGGACGTGCACTTAAAAGTGCTCACTGCCGTTTTCACAAACACGCTCTAGTCTTCCTGGCGGACGTTCATGCACTTGCAATGAAAGTGCTTCTACCTGGCGCCAGAACAGTGCAAGAAGTGCTGTATGCCGTAAATGTGACTCCGAGCAAGGCAAAAATACACCCTTCGGCGGCAATTCTTTTCCAGGAATGTGGTCGATGCTGGAGTTCGCAACTTTAATGAATGAATGAATGAATGAATGAATGAATGAATGAATGAATGAATGAATGAATGAATGAATGAATGAATGAATGAATGTTTATTTTTCCACAAAACATGTAAAATACAGTGTTGTGGTGGGAAAGTGGAAAAAAAAAAGCTTCTCATGGCAGCTTGACTGATCCCAAGAACCCAGAAACATCCGAGCAGCAGGGTGGAGCAACATATTTCGTAATGACTATATAAAAAATTGCGATTGCATAAATTCAGAAACATTGATCATCTAGTCAATAAAGAAAGGCATATTTGAATCATACCTGAATCAGACATACTTTAAACACAAAGAAAGACATAAGTGAATCATTTAGAGGCGTGAAAAAAAGTTAAAAGGATCAATTGGTGAACACGACAGTACATCAATTTCATTACTCAACAGCTCATTGAGTAGCCTAGGCAGTCTTGAACATAACATTTGCTTGCCGTAATGGGTACGTGAGTGAGGTGTTTACCAGTATTCCGAAGTCTGGTTGTGTAGATTGCTTTACGCTTGTTGAGTTGGGCTATTGACTGTATACGGCTTACACTGCTTTTGTGCTCCTTTTTATAGGCTATTGCCAGGCGGTATTCTATAGGATTTGTAATTTTCACAGTTTTAAGCTCTTGAAATAAGGAGGTAGATGGGAAGTCGTACGGCTTGTTACATATAGCACGAATTGCTTTCTTTTGTAGTACGTACAACTTTTTAATGTTAGTTGCAGAAGTCGTACCCCATACCAGTTTAAGTGGCTCATGAATAAGGAATTATATATAACTGTTTAATGGAACGGGGGAGAAAGTTCAGTGAGTAGATCAAACCAGCAATTTGGGACAGTTTGTCTGCATTGAAATCTGTATGATTATTCCAGGTCATGTGTTGGTAAAGTGTACACCTAGAGATTTTACAGATCTCTAGGCTACATGTTTATATGTTGCGTCCCAATGCTCGCCGTACAGAACTAAATAGACAACAAGGCGACAGCGGTCATCTTAAGACTCGCTCCAATTCTAACAAACTCGGCAAAACAGACAGCTTCGGGAAAACAGCATCCAAGTCAGAAACGGTGCAGGCTATACTTTGCCATCAAAACAAGATGGCGGTTGAGCAGAAGTCTTGGAACTCGATGAGAAGGTAGTCTTCTCACAGAAAAACGTAGTCACGCTTCCTTAACTGCCTAATGTAAGCGACGTTGTGTTTTTCATGAGCTCGCACATGCAAAGTGTTAAAATATATTATTAATATATCATTTTCTTGGAGATTTCTTTGTCCACGAGAGGTGGCATCATGTCGCAAAGAAGTCTTCCAGACAGTTCCATATGCGATTCATTACATGGTCTCGAAGTCATCTTCTTAAGCTGTCAGTGTAGAATGCCTCCAAAGCTGGCCTGCATTGAAGCACACCCTTACCCCTTTATGCTAGCGTATTCCTCCACTCAACATTCTGCCTCCTCGACTCGGTGATGATGATGATGACCTTTATTACCCTTCTCTTTGAAACAGGGCGGAGACAAATAATCATATAGCCTATTTGATTTATTCAGGTTTTCCTACATTTATCGCAATCTAGCCATTCGCATATCTGATCTCGATCTTAACTTTCGCATTGAAAACCTCTATTACTATACTGTACCATTATCTACGCTTGCAATGACTCCAGTTCTCTCAACATTTTCCCAGTTTCTGTCTTTCTTTTTGGTCTACCAATACTCCAGCCGTTGCTTACTTTATCTCGACTGCCCGGGCAAAGTGGATGTCCTTCCACAAAAGTGCTCACTGCGCTTCAATGACACCCCACGGGAATTCTTCAGAAGCGCAGCATCTTCTTCAGCCTAGGGGCGGCGCAACTCAGTGGTGTAAAGAGCTTTGAGTCGAGCATAGTATTAGAATACGGGGTTCAGTGTTGCTCGCTGGTGTCCGTTTAGCGATAAAGTTTCCAGCACAAAATCTACTAGAGGGCGTTGCAATTTTTCTGCCACCTTAGGAATTACAGGCAGTGCAGAGCTGTGTCTAATCATCGTGCTTGTGACAGGATATGGGTAGCTGAACTATCCACATCCCGAATTTCCACGTTGTCATAGCAACTGTTAGGGAAACCCCTACAGAGGGTGACGCCAGATTTCTCTGGGAAAACCAGGCTGATCAGGAGAAACACGCCACATCAAGGCGGCGACGAAAATTTGCAGACAATCTGCACAAAAGGGGGTACATAGAATTCAGAAGCAGGTCAACCAGCCACAACTATCGCTTGCCGAATGTCGACGAGGCACATGTGGCGTCCTTATGTTAGCTTCTATTGGTGGAACAACGAGCTCACTGCGCCGTTACACTCGGTACGGGTAAAAATGTAAGGAACATTTTTGGAACTAGTCATTGCACAACAAAGTTCTGTATGAAAATTGGTAGATGTATACATCCGACGCGCTATCACGGGAATGAGGGTTAGTACGTGTATCTGTGTAATCATGCCGCTTGTGGGCTTGAGGCATTTTTGCGGCGTCATTTCCATTACACGTTATCTTTCTAAGTTTTCAATCAATTATTTTTTTACAAACACAGAAATAAAATTAATCTCCGTACACATGCATATTCATTGCCAATTATTCTATTCATAGCACATATATTCCGTTAAGAATGCGATCCATTCGCAAAGTCACAAAGTGGTTTGAAGTCATGCAGAAGCAGGAAGTTTCGACAAGCGCTCCAGTTACCCATTGTTTTCCATGCTAGCTGAACCGCAATAATTGCAGCTGCTGTTTGACACCATTGTAAGAGTTCCGATTGGTAATTTTTGTAGAACATTTGAAGCCTTTCGGCACTTTTTCCAGAAAAGCAGTTGCCCACTGATATCACTGCAAACGCCTCATCCCTGGTGACTGAAAAAGTGCCGCCCTGTTCACTAGATCGCAAAAGTCAGTGCTACGGGCGTTCGGAAAGTTAGGTTCCCTTTACGGCTCTCTCCTGGAGAGTTCACGGCGCGGCGCCCTAATGTTCCCCAAGAGAAACCAAGAAGAGTAACGGGGGAGGGCGAGCACTGCAGCTGGTAAAAAGGAACGTCTGGAATAAATGTGTGTGTTACCAGAAGACGATATAAGAATATTAATCTAGAATCTCCGTGAGCTAATGGTAAGCTGTGTACGTTTGTTCTTCTCCTCGCGATCGCACTGATGGGCTTCAGGAAAAGTGAATTTAGGGCTTGGTGGTCTGACATCAGAAACGTAGCGGCTTAACCGACCTTTCATTTATGTAGCAGAACACGGTCAAGCGCGCACAAACAGGGACAGATGGAGGCGTAGACAACACCTCTGTCCTTGATCGTACGCGCTTGACCGTATTCTGCTATGCAAAACCAACTCGCCCAAAAGTCGGTGCTCTTGAGTTTCATTTATGTCTTTATTCATATGCCCTCATCGCCTGATCACTATTATTTCCAGGATGGGTTTAAGCCACAGAATCATTACCTGTTTTCTGTTTCCTTCAGTTTCTTTTCGAGCTAACTTGTGTAAGCGTCCTTTTGTTCTTGTAAAAATATTTTCGCTACAAATAACGTCCTCATTTTTTTTAAAGCTTCCTCAAATAAATATCTGTATCTTATTATAGCGTCTTAGATTTTATTCCTTGCATAACATATTCATGGCATTTATTCTGTTAAATAATTGTGTAACCACTAAGCCTTGCTTCTTGATCATAGTTTTCGTTCTAACCCAATATCTTTTTTTTTTTTTTTGTAGACGCCGAACTGTGCATTGAGGAAGGCACGCGACATAAATTAACATTGTTGTCATCGAAATTTCGACCTTTACTTACGTTCGGTTCCTTCTTTTCCAGAAAGAAGAATCTCCGTCTAACATTTTTCTTTGTAACAGCCGGCAATTAGGTTTGCCTGAGGTATACGGTGACCCGGAGGGTGAGAGGGGGGGGGGGGGGGGGGGCTGTGTGTACGAGATTGCCCCTGCCAACTGCACGACCTCGCCCATATACCTCTACAACTGCACCTGTAGAATATAACCAGGTAAGACCAAACATCACGGCCCCTGAGACTCACCTGTACCTCTTTATTCAGGCAGGAAATTCGTATTGCAATGACAGCGACGCTGTGAATTTGATCGAACACATCCTGCGGAAAATGTGATCGCGTATCGACGACCGGAGCTGAAACCGGATCAATATCGAGGAACCGAGAAATATAAAGCTGGATATTGGATCCCGAGACTTTCCGATCGAAGGAGCACGAATTCGTGGAGCCTTTTCGCATGCCCCGAAGCAAGAGACTGCCTTTCGAAACACTGACTTAGATGGTGTACTTTCGTTTAAAATGTGCTCGTGATATTACATTCCACGGAGATATGAGAGTAGCGAACGTTACGAAGCTGATATTTCGTGTTAATTTATTATGCCCCCCCCCCCCCTCCGCGCGGAGATATTTAGTCCTCCTCACGTCTTCCCTTCAGAATGCTGCGTAGACGAATGTACACTGAGGAACTATTTCAATATTCATAAAGCTCTGTTTTCCTCTTATTTTCATTGGAACGCGATGAACAGCAAAAAAAGAAAAAGAAAAAACAGGCTGTTGGTGCCAATTGCATAACCAACTCCCGCATCTAAACTGAGAAGTCTTAGTGCACAACACCGTTTATCCAAACCATAAAAAGAAACGGAAAACCTGCTGCGCCGTGAATTAGAGACAGTAAACTTTCGTACTGCTTGCTGGCGTTTAAGAGTATGTGCGATTGTTTAGTAGTGACTGCACTAGCAAAAGCACTCTCAGTGACCTAAGCCTGTATACTTAAGCAATGACCCAGTAGTACTGAGCGCATACACTAACATAAATTTTTTTTCTGTATTCTGTATTCTTCATAGCGGTCTTTAAGCAATAACGCAAGGTCGGCTGCATATACGGTACGCCACATGATACCGCGTTGCTACCAAGTTAAATAGCGTGGAAACCGGCGAGCCATATTCGTTGTTAGAGCACCCTAGCAGCGTTCGTTACAGAAACGTTCGTTAGCCTGCGCCATATCAAAGTTAGCCTGTGCCGAACCACTGAGTTCCCAAACGGCAAGTGTCGCGGACGCGAAAGATCGATGGGTTGGAAACACGCCGCCTGGGTTCCCAAGAGATTTACCACTCGGCTCGCGCTCAGACTCGTGCACAATCCAGATCACTAGCCGAGGATGCTTTCCTGAGCAGTCGCTTATGTTGGAAGCTATGCTCGCCGCTTCGACACGGCTTGATACATTTGGCAGAGACAGATTCGTTCAAACTGCTGGCCGTATGCACATAATACCGAGAGATTTAAAGTGGATGCACTTTTAAGGAAGAGGTGCTGCACCTTCAGGCAAATCGTTGAGGACGGCAAACAAAAAGATTGGCCGCTCCGACCTCATAAGGTAGTGCGTCTGTAATACATTCGAAATTTCTGCTAAACCGAGTACCGTGACGTATAGAGCTCCACCAGATGTTGCCAATACATGTTGCTTTGCAGCAATATGTAGAAAAAAAAAGTACCGCATTTTGGAGTCGAACCAACGATGCCATGTTCATCTTATCAGCGATACTAATCTTTGTTTGTGAGAAGCGCTTGGCCCAGTGCTAGCAACCAGCACCAACACCTCGTGGTTCCAGCAGCAGTGGCGCTGGCAAGTTCCGATCCCTGCTACCCTGCAGAGGGCAGAGTTCGGCGTTCAAGGAAGCGTCAGTGGCCGACAAGGCCATTTACCAGAACCACCCATTACCACGGTCCCCTATTTCCGAGAACCCCCCTGCTGCCCCTATTGACGCTGTCGCCGTTAAGCGCAGCATCCACGCATGTGTCAAGTTGCGCCCTTCAGAGTAAGTGCGGCGCCCAAGGCATGGTGGTTACCGCAACGAAGGGGAGCCGGTGGCCCTCGCACCCGTGCTGCTCAAAAGGTTCCGGTCTACATGCTCGGGCAATGTGTCGTCATCCTCTTTTTCCAACAAGAGACCCGGCAGACCTGACCAGAAGCGAGGCCGGCATGGTCCGCTACAGCCAGTGGCTACTAATTCCAGCCATGTGGCAAGCACGAGAACGCCGCTTCAGAATGGCCCCGACTGTGCCCTCCAGTCATTCAGAGCATCACCATCCGTGGACAGCCTCTCTAACTGTTCCTGTGACAGTCCTCGAAAACCTGAGGAGAAGCGGGGAAGACTGGTGACAGTTGCACCACCCATAGTAATCAACGGAAGACCCTTTAAGGGAATCTCCTCAACTTCGGCTCCTAAGCACGAGGTCGCGGGATCGAATCCCGGCCACGGCGGCCGCATTTAGATGGGGGCGAAATGCGAAAACACCCGTGTACTTAGATTTAGGTGCACGTTAAAGAACTCCAGGTGGTCGAAATGTTCTGGAGTCCCCCACTACGGCATGCCTCATAATCATATCGTGGTTTTGGCATGTAAAACCTCATAATTTAATTTATTTTATAGTTTTTTCGGGTGAAATTTACATTGCTGAGAGGCGGGATAATCGTCGGCAAGACCTGCGACCAGCGCGCAACAGCCAGTGCCACGCACCAGAGAAGCTGGTTGGGCGCTGGACGGCTCACAACGACGACTTCACACGCTGAATAAGTTGCCTCCATGTTAAGTGGCATGTTTGCAAGGCATGCCGGAAACTTGCAGCGTGATCGAGTGTAAAGATGAAGAGATGCACTCGGGCTCGGGCGCTCAGACAGCGAGCGCTAGGGGAGAGAAGACGGCGAGATCATAGAACAGCTGGCCCAGAAACGGATGCTGTCTCTATATCTCCTTGATTCCTGTACTGTCTACTAGAGTATATATATAAAGGAGCGGAGGTAGAACACCGGGCTTCTAATCTGGAGGTCGTAAGTTCGAATCCTCCTCCAGTCCACAACATTTTCAGGCATGGAGGGCCGCCTGACACCATCAAAAAACAATGTTTATATATATATATATATATATATATATGTGAACGAGAAAAAAGGGGACCGAGGGGCCGATTTTTAGTAATCATATCATAAGAAGCCAACTGAGGCTTCTTATATGATATATATTACAGTCTTTTTGACGATGTCAGGTGGCACTCCATGCCTGAAAATGTAATGGATTGGAGGAGGATTCGAACTTACGACCTCTAGATTAGAGGCCCGGTGTTCTACCTCCGCTCTACGCCACCACACCAGAGACTCACTATAAACGAGTCAGCAGACGCACTAGCGGCGGCATCTCTTAAGGGCCGGATACAGAGGATCCTAAAGGCCAAACTATACGTACGCGCGTCCAATTTCTGAGATCGTTCTACGATTCCGGCACCCGTAGGCCTAACGAGATGCGTCCGCACAGCGACAACAGGATGGTTACTAACGGATTGTCTTGGCTTGGGTACATTTGGCACGAGGTACCAGACGAAACGATTGCAAGAATACGAGACGATGTCTACCAAGGCGAAAATGTTAGCCAAGGGGGCGCATGCTGGCGCGCGTCTTGTACTTATACAGGTTCAAACCGCCATTACTCGCAAGGCGCGGAAAACGCAAGGCGCGTGGGCGCGAGCTACCTTTCGCGTGCCGGCACGCGTACGTGCAGTTCCATCTTAATGCCTTCGGCATACTGCGCTGCTGCAAGATTTAAAAAAAAAAAGAAAAAAAAACTAATTCTGTCCAAGGAGAACATGGTCATGTGTATTGAATAACAAAGACTTTCAGCACCTTATATGACAGCAGATGTTGTTCGGCAAGAAAATTTGAAGTTTTGTTTACGAGGATGCGTTGTAGAATACCAATGCTTAATTTTTATTTCCACAGGTTTGGTTTGGCACCTTCCCCTGAATGATTTTATTGCAATTAACACGAAACTATTAAACATTTCTTTATAGACTGACGTAGGTTCTACATCTACAGAAAACGAATTCTATAAGGTCCCCTTCGCCAACTTGTATTGGTCATTACGCTTCTTGTGATACTGCATCTTGGGGTGTCGGCACTAGGAGACTGCAATGGGAACGTATGTGATACCATAGTTAATTTTGCAAGTGAAACAGAGACCACCGTGTTAATTTTATCGTTTTATTTTCTTCCACATGAAAACGAAAATACTGATGATGATGATGATGATGATGATGATGATGATGATGATGATGATGATGATGATTCGGTTCTAATGGCGCAAGGGCCAGTTCTAGCCAAAGAGCGCCAAGCACATGCTACAAATAATGTGGTTGATCCCTCTTATATAGGAATCGGTATAGAACACGAAAGTGAAACGTGTCTTCACAGAAGTAGTGTAATGTTTATTGCACATTGATATATAATGTCTATTGGTGTTTTGTGGCTAAAGCGCCCTTAGGCGTTGATGCACCCACGCTGACGCCTGGTGGCACGTCTCCTCCATCACGACTACCAACGTCGATGACCATGAGCAACCGTCGTGCATATGGAAGCTGCACTACGCTGCACACGCTAGCACAACGCGAAAGACGAAGCACGTAACTGACACACTAATACAAGGCGCAAGACAAAGCACGTAACTGAATCGTCACCGAGTCAAATCAGCGCGTACAGCGCGTCGTAATTGCAGCCTCCGCGATCAACTTCAGAAACATTTTCAGAGCTAATTGCGGAGGCCACGCTCCGCTGTGCTGAGTACGGTGAACGCCACCTGGCGTTGGTAGTGCTTCTTGATGCCAGCGTCCCTTCGAATGCTGGCATCGAGGCGTCGGAGTGCTGAGACCACCGAAGCGTTCACTGTCGGTGCGCGTTAGTGTCATAATGCAGTACTTCTCTTTTCTGCTCGTAGGCGGCGGCACCGCCGCGAGCAAGAGCGCGGGTACACGGAGGAGTGTTAGATATATAAGGCGCGTCTGTGTAGCTCTCTGCAAATGCGTTTGTGGCGCAATGGGTTAAACGCTCGGCGATCTATCGTCGCGGACCGAGAGGTCGTGGGTTCGAATTCCAGATTTTGCATGTTTGTGGAACTTTTTCTTCTGGTTTCTTTCTTTGTATTATGTTCGTGTACATTGTAAGCTGACGTATTTCCGTGACGGAAATACGTCAGTGAAGTCTTGGTGGACCCCGGCATAAAACACTTTCGTGTTAAAAACAAAAATATTACCTTGGTGTTGCGCCTCTGCGGCCGTAGTTGGCTGCCGACGACTTATTACACTCAAGGAAACAGAAACATATTAGTAGACAGTAGTCCGGGCGTCGGAGAAAACACTGGCGAGGCGTTCGTTTCGTGAGGTGCGCTCCTGCCAGTGCCAGAGCGC
>NC_051163.1:54371414-54461070 GCF_013339745.2 Dermacentor silvarum
CACCCCCGACTCAAAGTGTCCTTACCGCAAAACGCAAGGCAAACCTCACCGCAGCCTAAAAATGTTACTTTGGCTTCCGGGAACTCAAGTTTTTAGGCCACGTGGTCAGCTCCCAGGAGTACGACCAGACCCAGAAAAGCTCGCTGCCGTTGCCGAGTTTCCTCACCCTAAAGACAAGAAGGCTGTTCAGCGGTTCCTGGGCCTCTGCGCTTACTACCGCCGTTTCGTTGAAGGCTTCTCGAGGATTGCAGAACCTCTCACGAGACTGACGCGACAAGATGTGCCCTTGCATGGACGGAAGACAAGAGCAGGCCTTCACCGAATTGCGCAAACGCCTTCAATCCGCTCCAGTGCTGGCGCATTTTGATGATACCGCGGCAACTGAAATTCACACAGACGCAAGCACGTTGGACTCGGGGCTATTCTGGTTCAATGGCAAGACGGCGCAGAACAGGTAATTGCGTACGCGAGCCGTAGCCTCACAAAGCAGAAGCCAATTATTCACCCACCGAAAAAGAATGTTTAGCAGTCGTGTGGGCCATCAGCAGTTCCGACTTACTTATACGGCCGGCCATTTCGAGCGATCAGTGACCACCATTCGCTCTGCTGGCTTGCCAATCTACGAGACCATCAGTCGCCTCGCTCGTTGGAGCCTCCGCCTCCAGGAATACGACATGACTGTTGTCTACAGATCGGCCGTAAGCATAGCGACGCTGACTGCTTGTCACGTTCTCCTATTCCCTTGACATCCTCCGACTTGCAGCTAGATTTGCCGTTTCTTGTGTCGTCGACGTGGTGCGCATGGCTGACTACCAACGTGCAGACTCTGAACTGCTTCCAGTCATCCGATATCTCGAGGGAGCTGACGTTGTTGTCCCACGCCCACTTTCACGAGGATTGACATCCTACTGCCTGCGGAACGATGTCCTGTACAAGAAAAATTTCGAGAACAGCCAAAAACGTTCCTTCTCGTCGTTCCGACGGCGCTGCGCGAGGAAGTTTTACAGGTGTGTCATGACGATCCCTGTGCCGGCCACTTAGGCTTCGCGAGGACATTAGCGCGCATACGGCAGAAATACTATTGGCCACACCTATTTTCGTCCGTCCAGCGCTATGTGCGAACGTGCCGTGACTGTCAGAGGCGTAAAGTCCCACCCGTCAAGCCTGCCGGCCTCCTTCAGCCTTTGGATCCGCCTCCGGCGCCGTTCCAGCAAGTCGGAATGGACCTTCTTGGTCCGTTCCCCACGTCTTCCTTGCAAAACAAGTGGATAATCGTGGCAACCGATTATTTAACTCGCTATGCGGAGACAAAAGCTGTGCCGCGGGGAACTGCTGCTGAAGTCGCCAGCTTCTTCGTCCACAACATCGTGCTTCGTCACGGTGCACCCGCTGTGCTCATTACTGATCGCGGTGCAGCTTTACAGCGGAGTTGTTGCACAAGTCGTCACGCTGACGCATACTGACCACCGAAGGACCACAGCCTATCATCCCCAGACTAACGGCTTACAGAGCGCCTGAACAGAACATTGGCCGACATGCTACCATGTACATTGATGTGGAACACAAGACATGGATGAAATTTTGCCATACGTGACGTTTGCTTACAATACCGCTGTGCAAGAGACCACCGAGTTTACACCGTTCGAGCTCGTTTACGGACGTCGCGTTACAACCCCCTTAGACGCCATGCTCCCGGTAGATCACGGACCACAAGGAATGACACCACTGAAGAGTTCGTCGAAAAAGCAGGAAGCTCGCCAGCTTGCTCGAATCGCATCCGCACCCAGCAGAACCGACGCCTGCCGTTACAACCGGACCCGACGGAACGTCCAGTACTCACCAGGCGACCGCGTGTGGGTGTGGACACCTATCCGACACCGTGGGCTCTCGGAGAAATTGTTGCGCCGCTATTTCGGCCCCTACGAAGTTGTACGCCGCCTCAGTGATGTGAACTATGAGGTGGTGCCTCAAAGCTCTGATCCTAGTTCGAACCGACGCCGTCCCCGTGCTGAAGTCGTCCACGTAGTACGGATGAAGCCGTACTACGCACGCGAGGATCAGCAACCCTCACAAACCGCTTCAGCATTGTGTACATTCCTGTCTTTTTTTTTTTTCATGTTGGCACTCTTGCCCATATTGCTCGCCCCATGCCCTGACGCGACCGGTCGGTCGCTTTGAGAGGGAGCAATGATGCGAAATAAGTTGGCACGTGGTGACACTGGCCCCTTGAGGCGAGAACGACGAAGTTCGTGGTTGCGCGCGCGCTCTCCGAGGTCCAGCCATTATTAAAGGCTGACGTGTTTTTTTTTTTGCCTATCTGTTGCTGGTCAACTGTTCTAGCGTGTACTAGCTGGGTGACAATATTTCATTGACTGTTTGTTCTATGTTCTTTCATGCTGGTTGCAATAAATATTTGTTTGTTTGAACAAACGGCTTTGTCCCTGATTGGATTATTTGAGGTTCTGCCTCAGGGACCCATTTTAAACATTAGCAAAAGTACCTGCATGACAGGGTCTAACAGGTGTGTACAAGCTTATTGGATGAGGTCCTGGTGACAGAAGGAAATGTGACAGTGGAAGCAATCTTAGGCAGTTCTCCAGCGCTTCCGTGCATGATGAACTACTGTCCTTCGAACACGTACCCTTCCGTCAAAATGCAGTAGGGTCAGTGTTGTTTCAGGAAATTGTAAGTACTGTACCTGGGACACAAAATCACTAGCGATGGACTTCATCCACTGGAGAAGAACCTGAAAGCTGTGATGAAGGCACAAAGTTCAAAGAACGTGAGCTAGCTGCGTTCTTACATCAGTCTGCTCACTATTACAGCAAGTTCCTTCTAAGCATAGCAACGATGCTCGCTCCGTTGTTCGACCTTCTGAAGAACAATTGCCATTGGCAATGGTCATCGAAGCAGCAACAGTCCTTCGAACATTCTAAGGAAGCCCTCTTACATGCCAAAAAGCTCACACATTTTGATCCAACTCAGTCGCTGCACAGTGAGTGCGACGCTTCTCCGCATGGTATAGGAAGGAGCGTTTCTTCCCATCGTGTTGCCAGTGTGGATAACCTATTGGGTTCCGCTCGCGAACACTGACCCAGGCCGAACTACATTGTTCACAGCTCAAGTGGGAGACCTTACATTGTGTTTGGCATAACCAAGTTTCATGATTACTTACTGAGGCGGTGATTCATACTTGCAAGTGATCAAAGGCGTTGGCTTATTCCACAAGAACCAACCTACACCTGTCATGGCAGCTGCTCGCATCCAGCGTTGGTCTTTGCTGTTGAGTGTACCAATGCAGGATCAAGCACAAGCCCGGAGGAGACAGCCAAAATGCAGATGCTCTCAGTAGGCTTCCACTCAGACCCCTGACGATGCCCCTGAAGAAATATCGGAGTACGTGTGCTCGTTGCAGCAACTTGACGAGACACTTGTGACGTAACACGTATGAGCCAACTGACCTGAAGCCAACAGGGTATTGCGGATAGTCAAGTCGTTCATACTGAAAGGTTGGCCGGAAGACAAAAACAAACAAAAAACGTGGAACCGTGCTTGGAGGTGTATGTGGCAGGAAAACTTGAGTTGACTGTTGGACACGACGTCACCTTCTGGGGGCCATAGAGTAGTCATTCCTGAAGCAGCTAGTGGCAGAATGCTTCAAATTCTACACAAGATGCACCAGGGAGTCTCGGCTATGAAAGCAGTTGTGCGAACAAGTGCGTGGTGGCTGGTACTAGACCAGGAAATTGAACGCATGAGCAACAAGTGTGACATTTGTGTACAAGTAAAGGCCGTTACCTCCTCCGAAAACGCCGTTCCGTTGACTAAAAAAAAACTTGTCCCGTGTTCATTTTAATTTTTTCGGTCCAGCAAATGGTGCCATAGTTCGCAGTGGATTCACATTCCAAATGGATTGAGGCAGTTCCTATTGTAAGTGCAGCTCGCAGAAAAAGCTATACACGACTGACCATGACTTCTTTTCAACCACTGAAAAACACCGCAAGGAGACAAATCACCGTCACAGAGGCTTCTGAACTACCAATTTCGCTCTCGCCTAGACATGTCTTCCTGAATCTTTGTCTTTTCCTTTATTTTCACAGAAAAACACGCCAACGAAATTTGGTCCTTGCGATGCAGTTTGGGCCCAAAACTTCGGAGACAGGGAGAAGTGGCTGCATGTTACAGTCAAGCGAACGAGCAGAGCCTGTATGGTTATAGTCGAGATGTCAGCCATAGACCAGGTTCGTCTGTGAGAGAGCTCTGCGACTGCTACAAGTGAAACAATGGCTGGGTTGTCAGCTGAAACTGAAGTTGAGCCTAATGAAGTCTCAAATACCGAAGAGCCACTGGCACTTATGCTTCACTGTCTCGAGTTTGCAAACCAGTACAGCAATATCCACCATAAGGAGGGAGGACTGTTGCAAAGTAGATTGCACTATCAGAGCGCATGCATAGCTACGTGCTGTCGCGTGATAGTGCTTGTTCACGCTTGCACCGAGTTGTGCTTTATCGTACTTTGGTCTTGTTCTGACAGCCTACTTTGGTGTGTCTTGGATGCTGCGCTCAACCCTTGTCACGGTGTAACAGTTTGTGGTATACCTTAGTGACTATATCTGATTCATCATCATCAGCCTATATGTCCACTGCAGGACAAAGGCCTCTCCCTGCAATCTCCAATTACCCGTCTTGTGCTAGCAGATTCCAACTTAGGCCTGCAAATTTCCTAAATTCATCACTCCACCTAATTCCTGCCATCCTCGACTGCGCTTCAGTTCCCTTGGTACCCATTATGTTACTATAATGGTCAACTGGTCATCTGCACTACACATTACATGGCCTGCCCCAGCTCCATTTCTTTCTTTAATGTCAACTAAAATATTGGCTATCCCATTTGCTTTTTGATTCACACCGCTCTCTTCCAATCTAACGCTATGCCTAACACTGATGTTTTAATCAATGGTTAATCATTATTCAGGTTTATGGGCACAAAGGCCATGTCTGGACAAAGGGCATCAAGCAAGTGATCACGAGTCTTCAATGAAGAGATGAATTATGGGTGTTGGAAAGCTGCTAAGAGTGAAGAAAGGGGCTTGTGTCCCTCTCAGGTGCCTTGTGTGATGCCACTGCAGCAAAATTCTAATGAGACTTCTCGTATTAAGCTGCCATTGTTTACACGAAGGCTGTCTCTTTGACAAGGGCCGTGCACATAATTTGTGATTTGGTGTTTGCCGGGGAAGTTCGCATTTGATAACACTATTGTTTCCCCTTTTTCTTTGCCAAGATTAATGTCGCTGGCAGCCGAAGAACTTGGCATTTGCAGCTGCACTATGTCCCCTGGTTTGGATGTGTGATATTACTTTTTGTTAGTGGCTGTACGTTTGACAATTTTCCTGCATCTGTGTCAATGGTGCCTTCAGTATTGTTTCCGTGCACATTGAGATGTGATCTCTTTCTGATAGGCTGATATTTTTGATGCCTCGAAGTTCTGGTACTGGACGAGTTTTGGGGGCTCTGTTATAATGTTGCAACTTTTTGTATTGTATTCTTCAATATAAGCTCTACTTAGCAGGCAAATAACCATTTAACCATTTATTACGAATTAGTGTGCAAGTTGTTCCAGCTCATTAAAAATAAATGACTGTATTGTGAATGGGTATTGTTAATTATTGTTACTTATTTTTTTATATTTCAATGTTTGAACTAATGCTGCAATGTGACCTGGAGGTGGCACTGCCATCGCCAGTATTGTTTAGCTGTTCCTTAGTGACAACTTCTCCAGAGTACACGGTTGCTTTTTGAACCACTTGACTGCATTCGATGAAAAAACAAATGTGCAACTCTGCTTCCTTTGGATCATATACAGTAACTCATTCCGATTATGTCTGACGATTTCTAATAGAATTGCGTCTGAAACAAAGTGATGACACACAGGTAGTCACCTAGCCTGCTTCAGCTAATCAGGTTTTACTATATCTACTGCAGTCTAGCATTTTGCCCATCTCTTAAAATTATCTACGTCTGTAGTGACCCCGGTTCCATCTCTTCCCTGCTTTTCTTTTCTCACAAATACTCTGAATGTGTCTTGCCTACCTTGACCGCGCCGATCAGATAATGCTCCAATCAGCTTTGCACCCCATCATTTTTGGAAAGCGAACGTTCCTTATATAGTTCTGGCGGGGTGTATATTTTGGCATTCCATTGCAATGTGCCAAGTCTGGATATTTTCTGCAGCCTCCTTGATATGGTGTTGGTGCCATCTGGTGCGGCAAAGAATGACGCTGATTTCCGTGATTCAACAAAGGTTGCACAGCCTGATTAAGCAAACCAAAAAAAAAGTTTATTATAACGATTGGCAGAACATGGCAGCCCATTGTTTCCTGCGGTCACAGCTTCGAGCGTAGTAGGAACAAGGAAAAGAAGCATCACGCTGTGAGTGCTCAGAAAGGGCAGAATTTTATGTTTAACAACTCCACTCATAAAATACGCAATCTTTATTTGAAAACTGTCTCCTTCATAACTAAGATGCTCCACGTTTTTATTTCTAAAGGCATTGTGGGGCCCCTATAAAAGGAAATGCACGAAAATCCAGAGACAACTTTGCCAGAAGACGATAAAAAAAAAAAAAAAACCATTTGCCACTCTGAGTGCTTAGTCACAGGAGCTCGAGTCATTGGTATCTTCCCCAACTTTCCTGAAAGTTAAGAAAAAAAAAAAAAGGTTTACAAAGTTTCTAGCACAGTCTTGAGTCACTGAGAACAAATTATAACTCAAAAAAGTTCTCTTATTTTCCATCAGGTTCACAAGCTACATAAAAAAAAGAAAAACTAGCAATAAAGGGGCACCGCAACACGTTTTTAAGCATGACAAGGAAATATCTGTCATCTGCAGACAATGCTGATATGAACAAATGAGCCAAATGTTATTCCACTGCATGCAGCAGGGAGCACCCATATCACCTTGCATAGAAGATTGGTCACTCTCTCCTGTGGCTTTCAAGGTTTTTTCAATTCTCTCTTGTCTATGATGGTGTAGACCTGCGTGACAGCCCACAGATACCCATCATAGAGCAATTTGTTCATGACTGTGTTATTCCCGAGCACAAGCTTCTGCATGCATGCACGCTTTCTTTTTCTTCTTGACTTTGAAGTTTACTGACACTGAATTAAGTCCCTTGCAGTGTTTTGCTACATTAATGACGATGGCAACCTTTCCTTACCTAGATCTTCCACCTTGTAGATTTCCACAATCCTTATTAGAAAAATTAACTGATTAGTTTAACCATTTACCAAGAGTGCACTAATGACCAAGTTATACCCAGGCCCATGGAGCAGGGACTGGACGTCATGCCTTTGCAAGCCAACACTCCATGAAACTGTCCCCTTAACCTTTCACTCTCTCACAACTCTAAAGATCAACCAAACATGTGACCCTGCGCTCGGCGTACTCAACCCAGTGTGCTTGGTTCCCGGTAGGTTTTTATCAATGTACCCTTGTTCGGATGCCTTGCCAACCACTGTGTGCCCGTTTTCCTCCAGATATGCTTGTGCCACTTCAGTAGTTTGTTGCAACATATTGCAGTAATTCACTGCAAAGGGCTCAGTTGCCAGTCATTTGGCAGAACATCGTAAAAATGTGGTTGTGAACCATATCTTGAAAACTGAATGTTCTTGGGATGCTACAAGGAGCAACACGCCCGTGAGAATAACGAACATGGCAATTTTTGTTTTAGCGTCCCAATAGTAGTGAAATACACTATTTATGGAATGTGTGATAGCCTGCCTACAACCATGGCCAGTGATAAATTGATGTTTTATGATCTCTGCGCAGATTCTCTTTTAATGCATTGCAGGTGATATGCAATAAACATCGGTCAGCACTGTGTGCATTGCCTTCACTGTGTCCTGTCGTTTGTGCTGTTCCATTCCCTTCTCAATAGATACGTTCATCGTCCCCATCACAACATGCGTGGGTGGCAACCGCATGTTGCCGTCGTGCCTGTTATCTTTTCAGAAGAGTGCTCCGAGTGCAGAGGTGGCGGACACTATTATTTTTCTTCATACCTCAAGGGTCCCAGAGGGACGTTACATGAGGGATGGGCAATGAAAACTGCAGTTTTCAGTTAACATGTTAAATAACGACTCTCGATGGCCGTGTTAAACTGGGTGCGATCTGTTAACATGGGAATGTGTGCGGGAAGGTCGTGCCAGCCCTGTGCCGTATGTAGAAAGAAGACTACTCAAAGGTCTTTTTATGGATTCGTTCGCAATATACAGCATTTAGATGGCAATGAAGAAATGTCTAAAGGCTGGTCTCATGAATACATACTATTACCTGGTGGCAAGGAATAGAAAAATTCATGATAGAGACACATACGTGCAATTTTACGATGGGTGGCAAGAGGATAAAGGCCAAGCTGAGATTTTACAGCAGATATACCTATGTTGTTAAGCAATTAAAGTTAATGAATGTGGAAGTAGGGTTCTGGGTGGATTCAAGCATATTTATAAGGTTAGCTCGATTATGCACAAATGTGGCATTAGCAAACTCAAGTTTAGGCCTCACAAGTGTTTTATAACCTATTAGTTTTGTGGTGATCGTTCCCAACACTAGGTTACGACGAAGGTAACCCAGGACTCAGTCGGAAGAATTTCAATTAATAATGTTGATAACACATTGCGACCATGTTAGATCACAGGAAATTTGAATAGGTAATTTGAACGAGGTAAAACCTCGCTAAAATAAAGTTGAAGGGGAAGCCAGAATTACTTTGCTATATCTGTTACTTCATTATATCCATTATTGCATGTACTGCGATATGAACCTCCATGAGGATTTTGAGGGCAATTCAACTTAGTTACATCTATTATTTCATTATAATTAGGTTTGGCTGTACCTACGTGCTTAATGGCGTTAGTAGCGGCTGAAGGACATTTATAGAGGGTGCAAGTTGAGGCTGTGCAATCATGACGTCGGTGAAAAGACATTACAAAGGTTTAGTTAATATTGATGGACATTAGCCCGTTGCCGCACCAGTCGCATATTTTAAGAAGATCATTCTGCAAGAGGGGAAGACTGAGTGGGTTTAGTCGCGAAGCTGTATGGAACACAGTTGTCGGCAAAAAGCCTGTGTTAGAATTGATGCTGAGCGGCAGGTTGTTAATATAAACTGAAAAGAGGAGGGCGTGCCTAGTACAGTACCTTGGGGAATGCCAGTGTGTGTACGAGAGAATGGAGGCCTACAAAAATTAGCAACATCAAACTGCTGGCGAACAGCTAAAAAATTTAAAATCTAGTTGAACACAGGCAGGTCTAAGTTAAGGCATGATAGCTTGAGCAGTAAGTGACATTGAGTAACTTTATAAAAAGTTGTACTTTGGCATTTTTACTGTCAGTTTCAGCTAGCCACAATTTCTTTAGTTTATCAATAGTATTAGCAATACCAATCGGGCAAAAGATACGGCTCATCAGGGAATGCACACTGGATGGCAAAAAAAAAGGAAGGTTCTGAGTGGATTCGTGGGTGAAGACAGAGCAAAACATAGTAGTATTTTGTATTTAGGTAGGGCAGCAATTAGTATCACATAAAGAAACGACATTTGAATCGTCGGGTTTAATGGTTTTCTATAACAGTCTGGGATTGTTGCATAGCACAGATCATAGAGTGTTATTGTAAAAGTTATTTTTGGCTTGCATAATCAATGTAATGTACTCGTTTACAGCAGAATAGTATTTCGTACACGCCAAGTTAGATTTAAGATGTTTGAAAGATCTAAATAGTCTTTTTCTTATTAGGCATTTTCAGTTAGCATTACACCACAGGGACTATGCTTGCTCATTAACAGCATAATATGGAAACAAATATTGCTGTAAGTCTATGCATTTCATTTTTAAACAGCATCCAGTTTGTTTCGATGGAGTGCGAGTGTGAAGATGAATCGAAATTGTCCGAAAATACAGCTACATAGTTCTACCGTCGTAGGAACCGTGACATGAACATGTGTTTGGCCAACTTATTCTGGTTTCAGTTTTATCATGTGATGCTCCCTCCTAGTCCTTCCTTCCTTTCTCTAAAACTAAGCCACATCGATAATATGCAAAAGAATTACTTTTTAGCAGTCATCATCCTCGTGGTGCAGTTCTTGAGCCAGGATCCCGCCGCATCACGGATGGAGTGGGATGTCGCATTGTCATAAGCACAGTTGCTCCTAACGGCCTCTGAAACATGGCATCACCTACTGAGACTTGCATG
Organism: Dermacentor silvarum; assembly: GCF_013339745.2. Classification (NCBI taxonomy): domain Eukaryota; kingdom Metazoa; phylum Arthropoda; class Arachnida; order Ixodida; family Ixodidae; genus Dermacentor; species Dermacentor silvarum. The sequence continues at coordinate 54,381,664 of NC_051163.1, forward strand.
TGGGGCATCGAGAATTATTAATGTATTAATAAAGCATTGTGTGCACGAAGGGGCTGTCGGGAGGTTACGCAATTTTTTCCAAAAGGGGCATGTTAACATTACAACATTTCAACATCTGACACAACTAACAAAACTAAAGTGAGAAGCGCCAAATTATGCTGCGATCAGTACTATACATATGTTAGCTGAAAGAACAGCATTCACATCTGTGCAATGGCTACAGTACCATAAAGTTATGCATGGTTATATTGAAGATACAAGCAACACCTCAGTGATTCCCATATTTGCTGAAAAATGAACCACCACAGAACAATGGCTACTAAGATGTGGATCTAATACAATTTTTCAGAAAGGTTGTGGCATTGCGAATGTTAACAATGTTTTCGGGAACACATGTAACATACAGTAGTGAACAAAATGATATGATGTTTTCCATGTACGTACTGTAAGCTAAGCTGCTCAGAGTGTTGGTGCTGCGCTATGGCATGTTGCCACATTGCCATGGTATCATATGGTATCACATTGCCATTGTTATCACATGATGCATATGATAACGTATGCCAAGATAAGGAAAAGCATACAAGAGCATGCCCGTGTGGACTACTTTGTGTCCTTTTTCCCTCTTTGTTAAAGAAAGAGCAGAGAACATAGTAAAGGAATTGCCAAAACCGTCTTTACTTGTTTTTGTTAACGTGGTTTCTTTTAAATTTACTACTAATAATGCCTGACAATGAGGATTTGTAAAGTCGAGTTTAATCACATGATTTGCGAGCAACTCTATCTGCCATTAAACATTCTTCTGGGTGGTTTCACTTGTTTAAATATAAGGTTTGTGTCCAAAAGGAGACCATTGCTTGTGTTCAAAGTTTGCAAAAGTTACGGGAAAATTACGAACTTTGGCTGCCCGACAACAACCCCCCGGCTGATTTCACCCCGATTTTTTTGCCACACAACAAAAACTCTGCTTCGTCTTTTTTTTCTCTTTAAAAGTAACACTTAATTTTTACCCCCCGAACTAAGAATATATATACAGGGTGTTTCAACGAACACTTTCAAAAATCCTTAAAGGTTGCCTGCGACAGATAGCACAAATCGAGTTCATGGGCTGGTCTACTCGACGAGGCGGACATTACTTGCACAATATATTGAAATGCATAATCGCCTAATTAACAAAAATTCACTAATTAAGTTTTTAACTAATGGCCTGATGGCCCATATTGCAATTTACAAATTGTAGCCGTTGAGTTCGCAAGGCGGATCTACTTGGAACGAATTCTCGGGATGACACCAGGTTCGAGATATTAATTGCCGAACTTTGCGGAGAAAATGCATTGGCGTTCCAGTTAAGTTCTTAACAACCGTCGCTTTATGCATTTGAAGCACAATATTAACTGAAACGCCATTGCGTTTCTCCGCAAAGTTTTGGGAATGAATATCTCGAAACTGGTGTCATCCCGAGAATTCGCTCCAAGAGGATCCGCCTTGCGAACTCCACGGCTACAATTTGTAAATTGCATTATGGGCCATCAGGTAATTAGTTAAAAACTTAATTAGTGAACTTTTGTTAATTAGTCGATTATGCATTTCAATATTTTGTGCAAGTAATGTCCCCCTCCTCGAGTAGACCAGCTCATTAACTAGAATTGGCCTATCTGCCACAGGCAACCTTAAATAAATTTTGAAAGTGTTCGCTGAAACACCCTGTATATAAATATATAACACCTGAGAACGGAGGACCTTATGCATACTCCATCACTTTGTCTTATTAAGATGGTATATCTGCTTCTGCTTTGCACTGTCACTGTGGCATATGCGAGGCTTGGCGCACTCCCATGGCTTGCCACGCGGCGATGAGTGCGTCATGTGGCAATAGGAGGGTCGGCGAATGCCTCAGTGTTGGCCAGTGGCGTTCCACAGAGTAACACACACACTGGCAAAGCCAGATGGAAAGTGTTAATTAAATTTGCAAAGTAACAAGGATTAAATAAATAACCTTCACAGCAATTGCTTACCTGCTCACCTTGCCAAAATAACTGCAACACTTGCACAATTTAAAATGAAATGAAACATAGGAAATAAATGCATGTACTTGCATTTCGTTATTCAGTAATCAAGGCTAAGCATTCACGTTCAATTTGCGTTAAAGAAACTTGACAGGTGCCCACCTGTATGCTTTGAATGCAACATAAGAACAAAGAAACTCTTAAAGGTATACTATAGAGCAACACTCAGTCGGCTTGAAACTCGTAAATTATTCCATAAAAATTTGGATGTCCTTCGTTCTCTCCCCCCCCCCCCCCAAAAAAAAAATGAAGAAAAAAGATGAGTTCTAGAAAAGAGAGAAAGAAAAATGGAGGGTGGCCTAAGCCTCTCTGAAAATTTAGTGCCAAAGCCCTAGCACCTGGTTGTCAGTGTGAAGCTGCGAATTACCAAAGCATATTCTCTTGCACCTGTGCAATCTTGGCATTGGAGAAGTCTCTGTAAAAGGGTAGTTCAAGTGTTTGGTTCCTTTAGAACGTAGTTTTCTTTCCCCAATAAACATATAACTAGATCCAAGTTGAAACTGTTTGAATCCACGGTGCGCTGGTGTGGGAACTTGAGAACAGCGTTGCCACCTGCCTTTTGTTCTCGTCTTTCTTGGTTTGTGAAGCCTGCTCTCAGGGTAAAAGTTGTCTTTTTTTTTGATGGTATTACAGAAGCAGAATTTACAAATACGCACCTTAACTTAATTAATACAGTAGACTTCCGTTAATTCAACTCCAGTTAATCCCGGCCGGCACCCACGCATGTACATGGGCTCAAGCTTTCATTATTTCGATCCTAAAATTAGCCTTCGCCGGATAATTCAAACTTAATCAGTCAGCACGCATACACACCTGACCCATATGGTGACCCCAATAGCGACCCTCTTGGTGGCAGCGATTGTCTCAGCGGAGCTTAGGGAACAGTGAATGCACTGAACTGAAACCAAAAGTATTGAAGGATGCTGCTACAGTCGAATCTCGTTAATTCGAACACACTTAATTCAAACTTCCGGTTTATTTAAACTGATGCTGTGGTTCCGTCAAAGTTATGTGTATTCCAATCGGCAAAAATGCCCAGTAACTCGAACACGCAAGCATGGATTGCTACGGCTTAGTCGAGCTAGTGACAAAGTGCCCCCAAGCTATGAGACAAGCCGCTAAGTTGTCAAGGCAGCCTTTGCACATTTGTCAGGCATGTTCCGCGCATCCAGCAGTTGTGTTAATTTGCAACACAGTCGTGGGCAATTTTGTTGCGTGGTGTTGCAAATTCTTGTTGCTGAGAGATATTAAGCGTTTTGAGATGGCGCCAACTCTACCCTCGATGTCGGTGACGTGGCGAGTGATGAAGCGAGGTAAGTGCCAGATATCCATTCAGCCAGCAGAATGCAGTCAACCTCTATTCCAGTTACAAGGGCACGCACTGACCACCATACTCTTATCTGTATAGCGACAGCAGGAAAATGGTCGAAATAAAGATTGACCCTTCAGGCCCTGTGTACGAAATTGTTGTACACAACATTTTACATGTCCTGTGTCGACCTCCTTTTTTTTCGTGCCATGTTTATTTCTTGCACTCCTTGATTATGACCGACTGAACAGGTTGCATGCAAGCCCACGTGCACACTGCTATGTTTTGAAAAGCTTGGCTAGCCAACTGTGGAATAAAAGCCCTTCTGGGGTGAATGCGTTTCTTTGGACTCGCAATAATGCAGACTCTTAAGTGATCTCTACCAAATGCGAAATATCGCTCGGCGACTGCAGCGAGGTACTACTGAACACGAAACTTGAGAAATCGAGTGCTGCTGCTTTTTTCTGAATGACTGCTGCATGGATATAAACTTACGTTCGACGACGCTGTAAATAACCATGTCCTTCAATCTTCTCTTCTTGCGTTGGCCCAGCATACTGAACTGCTGCCCCACGGCATCACTGAACAGGAAGCGAAGGACACCCGCTACGAAAGCCCTCAAACTGGGGCCTCCAACAAGTGAAAGTCGGTGCGTCTGGAAAAAAAGAAAGGTAAAAAAAAACTACAGATTAAAAGCCTGTCATCAGAGCAAACCTGAAAATATTGTTTGATGTACAACTCTAAGGATTTATAACCCTAGGGAAAATTGCAATAGAAATTCCTATTGGTACTATACAAGCAAGAAGTATAGGTCCAACAGCAAAATGTACAGGTCCCATAGAGCTTTCTACCCGTCCTGTAGCTTCTATCAGGGCAATACAATGTCCTCGGGTTACAATATCCTGGTTAGCTCAGTAGATCCACTGCCTCGGAACAACATTGGTCCTAGGTTTGCTCCCAGAAGAAGGACAAACCTTTCTTCAACACTGAAGCTTTTTTTCTGAGAAACCCATTTGGGTTTCCATTGTAGCTTCATGCTATAGTTGGGCGGATGATAATTTTCCCTTTCATGAACCTCCCTCCACCTAGTGGGCTTCTGCAGAATGATTTGCCATACCCCGAGACTTGTGGAGATGCGGCGAAATGATCACATATCACACACCTCCTCTGTCAAAGTTCTCTGTTTATCTCGTTTTAGCAAGCAAAGGGTTGCGCTCGCCTCCACTCTTCTCAAGCCGAACAACTGGCCGTTATCCGATCTCAAGACTCTCGGACACTGGCCTTGAATGAAATCAGCACGACTGGCTTCTAGGGTACTGTTGTTCTGTTATACATGGGTAGATGTGGAGAGACTGAAGGTGTTAGCGTGTTACTTGAAAGAGAAGATTGTGCGGCAGACCGTGGCTGTGTGACACTTTGACAGAGCATGTGTGACAGTGCTCAAACATACAGTCTTCGACAGTTCCTTGTTTCCTCCTTTCTTTCCTCTCGTGATTCATACCCTTTTACCCTTTAAAGGTGGTATTTTATCCCTTAAAGGTGGTATGCTACAAGTGTTTAACAGTGCAGGCATAGGCGCTCAATATACTGAAATGGCTTCTTTCCCTCGAACTAACATTTATTGTCTGGCATCGCTGCGGATGACGCATAAGAACTTCTGATTTATTCTGGACAAAAAGGGCAGGCACTCCATGTAAACCCACTTAAAAAACAACTGTGAAATGCATTACATGAATAAGCCAGCAGTTTAACCAAAGAAGTCGCATATATGCATCTTCTTTATGTGTGCCAGCCTGTATATTGAATGCTGAAAGCCTAGTTGGAACAAGCACATGATGTCCAATGTTCTGCTGTTAAACAGGATCACAGTGCAGACTCGCTTGCTCAACACTGAGAATAATATGAAGCATGTACTTACAAGGCAAGCCCGAAAGACTGTATCCGTTGTCAACTTTAATTCCAAGGCATCCAGGCTGTCTATGTCGGTTACAGGCAGCTTCATCTTGGCGAGTGCCATACTTTCCTTTTGGTTGGTCACACCAAGGGCTGTCAGGATTTGTTCATTTTGCTGCCTGATCGTCTTGAGCTCTTTCAGTATAATACTCATTATATCTGTAAAGAATGTACCGCAAACACTTAGAACAGATGACGGATACTGCTACATAAATCCATCATGTATGGGCCAAAGCCCAACAGATGTAGGCAAACCCTGTCCTAAAAGTCATACTAGTGGTAAAAGGCCATCCATCAGTACTACACTATCAGTGGCGCTTCAGTGTCAGTCTTTAACAATTATGGATGGCGCCACTGTTTCCTTGCTGAAAGAAAGCTTATAGTATGGTATTGCTGCTGATGATGCCCAGGTCATTTTATCATCAGCAGGAGCCTATTTTTATGTTCACTGCAGGTCCAGGGCCCTTCCCAGCGATCTCCAATTACCCCTGTCTTGCTCTAGCTGATTCCATCTTATGCCTGCAAATTTACTAAATTCGTCACATTGTCTAAGATTTGTTGTCCTCAACTGCACTTCCCTTCTCTCGGTAACCATTCCGTAGCTCTAGTAGACCACCGGTTATCCACCCTACACATTACATGACCTGCCCAGCTCCATCTCTGCCTCTTAATGTTAGTTGAATATCTTCGCTCTAATCCACACCGCTCTCTTCCCGTCTCTTAACATTACGCCTAACGTTTCTCGTTCCATCGCTCGTTGTGCGGTCTTTAACTTCTTCTCATGCTTCTTTGTTAACCTCCAAGTTTCAGTAAGCACCGCTAGAATGCAATCATTGTACACCTTTGTTTTCAAGGATAGTGGCAAGCTGCCAGTCATGAGTTGGTAATGCCTGCCATACACGCTCCAACTCACGATCAGAGTCCCCTGTGAGTAATTGACCTAGATAAACCTGCTCCTGCGCAGTTTCTAGAGGCTGATCGGCAATCATGAAAGACGACGAGTCTGCTTGGGCAACACCTACTTCGTCTTCGATTAATAATTTACAGCAAGTTTTCACCACAGCCATCGGAGCCTCTTGTCTCCATAACCTGTGCCAACCGAGCTCTGGAGACCACAGAATGTACGGCTTTGACTACATTTGGGCGACCACACCAAAACAGTGCTGTGCACCACACTGTTTTGGTGTGGTGCGCCGCTGTGACATGTTGCCTTTTCTTGATTGCCTAAACTCTGTTCATCCAAGCATTCAGTTTATGTTGGAGAAGGAGGACAATAGTCGTATTGAATTCCTGGATGTCCGTGTGGAGCACACAGCTACTGGCTTTGACAAGTCTGTGTGCCGAAAGCCTATGCACACAGGCAGATCCCTCAGCTTCAACTCGCTACAACTGATGGGCCACAAGCACTCCGTGGCAGCATCCTTATTCAACCAGGCATTTCGACTGTACCGAGAGAAAGGTTCTCAGAAAAAAGAATTGCACACATCTTGCAGGCATCGGTTTACACCCGTCAACTTCTGCGGACATATCAGCCCTGACATATTGTTGTGTCTGGCGGAAGGACAGCGCAACGATGGAGCGAATACATTACAGCTTTATTTAGCCATCAACTTAACAGCGGCGGGCGAACTGCCCGGTTTTATGCTACAGGAATGAAAGCACGCGCCAGCTTGAATGCCGGCGCTTTTGAACACAACCAAACAGTGGTTCGCCCGCCGCTGTTAAGTTGATGGCTAAATAAAGCCGTATTGTATTCGCACCACCGTTGCGCTGTCCTTCCGTCAGACACGACATTAACTGGCGACGAGGAAGGGATGCTGCCAGCAGGGAACAAGCTCCTGCCTGACGGCAACAGAATTCACCTGCTGACAGATTACGCATGGACAGTCGAGAAGCAGCTGGTTGGGACAGTATGGCGAAAGCAACCACGAGTCTGCAGCTGGGGAAAGTAGAACATTTCGACAATTCTACAAGTCGAAGTCTCTGGAAAGCTTGTGCGAGCTGCTTCGTAAACATTTGACCCCTGAACGGTCAGTCATAGGTGAGTGAGCAAAGTTTCATCGCCGAGGGCAGAAGGAACATGAAATGATACCACAGTACGTGGTGGAGTTACGGGCATTGGTGCAAACGTGCGAGTTTGGTGCATTTCTTGACGAGTCGCTTCGAGAGAAATTTGTGTGCGGTTTGCTCAGAGTTGACATTCAAAGACACTTGTTTTCGGAAGACAAGAATCTAACGTTTCAACAGGCCATTGACCGTGCAACAGCTTGGAAGCTGTACTCACTAATGCTACAGCTGCTCATTCGAAGCCTGAAAGCGAGTTTGGGGTGCATCAGTTGCCCACCAGGAGAACAACAAAGTGCTTCCGCTGTAACTCAACTCATACTGCCAAGGCGTGTCTGCACATCAATGCGACTTGTTTTTTTCTGCAACAAGAAAGGGCACATTCAGAAAGCCTGCCTAAGGCGGCAAGGAGAAATGCAGCCGAAGCGAAAGCGAACAGTTCAGAACATTTGGGTGTTACAACCATCAGAACCACCCCTGCAAAGTGTTGCAACGAAAGATGTAGAGACAGGAGACCCCCATCATGCTCAGCTTAATTGTTGAGGGTGTTGCCTTGCAAATGGAGCTTGATACGAGAGCCGCCGTTTCGGTAATGTCCCTGGGTCAGTTCTGCTCACTTTTCTGACAGTACTTTTGAAGGAAACTAAGTTGACGTTCAGGACTTACACGAGTGAACCTGTGAGCCATGCGGTTGTTTGTTCTTAGACTGAGCACAACAATCAGTGCCAGCGCTTGCCGCTGTATGTGCTTCCCCAGAGCGGTCCAGCGCTGTTTGGGCGCAACTGGCTTCAGCAAGTGCGCGTTGATTGGAGTCAAGTTCGTCGCCTGCAACAGCTACAGTGTGAGACATCGCTAAGCGCTCAACGACTTCCCGAGCTACTACCCTTGCTTTACCGCTATAAGGACCTCTTCAAGAACGAGCTAGGCACCATTCGAGAGGTGAGAAGGCAACTCTTGTTTTCAAAGATGGGAAGATGCCAAAATTTTTCAAAGCTCGAAGCGTTCCTGTTTCTCTAACAAGTACTGTTGAGCAAGAGTTGTCTAGACAAGAACAGATGGGCATATTGACCCCGGTAACGAGTAAGCGTACGCCACTCTGGTGGTGCCAGTTTTGAAGCGGGACGGGTCAATAAGAGTATGCGGTGATTACTAACGGGCATTGAACCCCATACTAGACGTAGAACATTACCCATTACCCAAGCCCGACGAGCTGTTTGCAGCCCTCGCTGGCGGACAGCAATTTTCTGAAATTGACCTTAACAGGGCATACTAGCAAGTAGAAATGGATCGAGAGTCAAAACGGTACCTTACGCTTAACACCCACAAGGCCTTTACGCCGTGAATCGTCTACCCTTTGGAATTGCTTCGGCAACTGCAATATTCAAAAAATAATGGATAATGTCTTGAAGGGCCTCAACTTCATGTTTTGCTATTGACGATATCCTAATTACGGGTCGCTCAAAGGAAGAACACTTGCAGAACCTTGACGCAGTTCTCAAAAGACTGTCAGAACGTGGAATTCGCATCAAACCATTGAAGTGCGAATTCTTTTGTGACGAGCTGTCTTATATGGACCATGTAATCAACAAACACGGCATCCACTCAACGGACGCAAAACTGGCGCGATAACCATGCACTGGTGCCAACTGATAAGCACCAACTTCAATTGCTACTGGGCCTGATAAACTACTATGGAAAGTTCGTTCCAAACTTATCCACCATTTTTCCCTTAAACAGGCTCCTGCAGAAAGACGTCGCCTGGAATTGGAACACGGCTTGTGATTGCGCCTTTCAGCACATCAAGCAGCTGCTTTCATCAGCTCCAATCTTTTGGAGCTCTATGATCCAGGCCTGCCCTGCAGTTATCTTGTGATGCGTCTGCTAATGGGTAGGTGCAGTGTTGTCGCACATTTTTTCCAACGGTCAGATAAGGCCAATAGCATATGCCTCACGCACCTTGAGTCGTGCTGAGAAATGCTATAGCCAACTGAAAAAAAAAAGCCTTAGCTCTTGTGTTCAGTGTTAAAAAATCCATTACTACGTGTATGCAAGGCATTTTGTTTGCTCATGGACCACAAGCCTTTGGCTACAAATTTTGGTTCCAAGACTGGCATACCAGCAATTGCCGCCGCAAGACTACAACGATGGGCAGTAGGTTTGTCGGCCTATTCTTTTTCATTAAAGTTCCGGCCTTCTGCACAGAACGCTGACACAGATGCTTGCCTAGGCTGCCAATAATACAGTCGACGGTTCGAAGAGCAGGAAGAATCTTTTTATGACCTACGCTTTGACACTATGCCAATCAACAGCAATCATATTGCTCGTGAAACTTCACATGATGCCACTTTCCGTACTGTGACCCATCATATCCTGTCAGGCTGGCCGCATAGTGTACGGATGAGATCAAACTGTTCTTTATAGAAGACTAGAACAGTCCATACATCGAGGATGCATTATGCTGGGAATGCACGTACATGCTTGTTTCTGAAACATTTCGCACGTTCACTTTGGACGAGTTGCACCAAGGTCATCCCAGTGTTGTTCGCACCAAAGAACTAGCAAGGAGCTATGTTTGGGCCTTTTATCGATAGTCACATAGAGAGTTTCACCGCGTCTTGTACCGCTTGCACGTCTAATCGCAATCTGCACCTAAAGCCCCCTTGCATCCTTGTGCATGGCGTACGCGCCCTTGGCAATGGTTGCATGTCGATTTTGCTGGCCCGATAAAACGGAGTGACGTACCTCGTGGTGGTTGATGCACATGCAAAATGGCCAGAAGTGTGCAGACAACCACCACTGAAGCAACCATTTCATGCCTACATGAACTGTTATGCGGATTCGTATTCCCCGAGACTTTAGTGTCCGACAACGGCACTCAGTTCTCTTCTGCATATTTCCAGGAGTAGCTGCAGCGAGTAGGAACCAGACACGTGAGAACAGCTCCGTATCATCCCAGCAGCAACGGTCTGGCAGAACATTTCGTCCAGATGCTGAAGGGTGCACTTCGGAAGTCCAGCCGACCCACATCACCATCGGAGCTCGCAGACTTCCTCCTGTCGTACCGCAATACTCCGCAAGCAACTACTGCAGAGGCACCCTCTCTTTTGTTGTTGGGGAGGCGCCTCAGGACTAGGCTAGACCTCGTCAGGCCCTCCGTTGAGGAGCGGGTCACCCGCAAACAGTTTCAGGACACCAGTCGCACAGGCATCGTGCGACTACGTTCAGCGAAGGAGACTTCATGCGCGTCCGTAATTTTTGCCGTGGATCAAGGATGGTCAAAGGACCAAGGTAGTGGCGCAAGCGTTATCACTCTTTGGTTGTGGTCATAAGCGCCGGCATTCAAGCTGGCGGCGCTTTCATTCTTGTAAGACATAAAGACAAAGCCCCGAAAAAAAAAGCGTTGTGCCCCTTTCATACGTGCCTGGAACATGCAAAACATACCGTTTAAATTGCGCACGTGCCTTCATATAAATTGAGGGGCAGTTTTGTTTGCACATGATATGATTTGGAATGGACACGTTTCCTAGGAGTTGTTTACAAGATAGATTGCAGAGACTGTGAGGCATCAGACATCGGTGAATTCAGAAATGTTATACACCGTCTCAGACAATGCATTGACCGAACACATTGTGGACATGGGCCACACCATAGACTGGAAATCGGCATAAATCGTCGCCCCCGAAAAATGACTATTTTCCCGCCTTTTACTAGAATCCATCTACATACAATGTACAGTCGAGTGCAAAATATTAGAGACCATGGGAGCGGCGACTAAACTGCATGGCTGCGCCTTCTGATGGCTGCGCGCCGAAGTTGGAGAGCGCGTACTGCGCAAGCGCGTACTTTCTTACCTGCCAGCCTGCTCGCTCGCTCGTTTCAACCGTGCGCGCACCGGAACGCGTGAGAGAGCGCAAGGTGTCACTTCTGCTAGCCACTGTACTTCTGCAGTAACCGTCGAATTGCCCGAGTAATGATGTCGTCATATCGTGACGAAAACACTTCATTTGCACTGGCAGCGCTGGAGCGCGCCACTCTCTGCGCCTTGCTTCTTGATGCTGCGCGGCACGAAAATATGCTTTGCGTCACCTTTTCTATAATCGAGTTTTGTGATAAGGTCTTTTGCGATGTCTTTTGTGCTCCACTTCCTGAAACTTAAGCATGATGCAATTATTTGTGGTACTCAGTCCAAATATTATGTACCAGACCATACGTGAAACCACCGAACATCGACAGCTGGAGAGAAGAGCCAGGGAGAGAAAGGGGAATCATCGCAGATTTTGTTCTCAGAAACAGTAATGAAAAGGAAACCCCGACCATTACGAGAATTCCTAATGCGAAATTTGAGCGCACCTCTACTACGTGTTTTCATTTTGCCGCGGACAATCTGCTGTCTGGATGGCGCGGACAATCTGCCTCATGCGGCGCGTTGCAAACGATCGAAGTGTGCGCGATGCGTCGCATAATTTGGAGATCGCGAAGGCCAGCGCGTGGGTGACGCGTGGGTCATATCCGTGTTGTGGTACAAAGCGTGTCTGGCGTTTCACAGCCCGTAGCTGAGCGGGACTCTTTATTCTTCCCAAATAAACTATGCATTGCATTGCATTGAAACCCGGCAGATCGGACACTCGGTACTTGCCCGCGTGCCTTCTGCGATGATTCACCGTTCTCTTCCCTGGCTCTTCTCTCCAGCTGCTCGATATTCAGTGGTTTCACGCATGTGTCTGGGCACATGATATTTGGACTGAGTACCACAAATAATTGTATCATGCTTAAATTTCTGGAAGTGGAGCGCAAAAGACATCGCTGCTTTCTGACCTTATCATAAAACTCGATTTCAGAAAAAAGTGACGCGAAGCATGTTTTTCGCGCCGCGGAACGTCAAGAAGCAAGGTGCAGAGAGTGGCGCGCTCCGAGCGCTGCCAGTGCAAATGAAATGTTTTCGTCACGATATGACGACATCATCATTCGGGCGATTCGACGGCGACTGCAGAAGTGACACCTTGCGCTCTCTCACGCGTTCCGGTGCGCGCGCGGTTGAAGCGAGCGAACGAGCAGGCTGGCAGGTAAGAAAGGACGCGCGTGCGCAGTACGCGCTCTCGAACTTCGGCGTGCAGCCGTCAGAAGGCGCAGCCATGCAGTTCAGTCACCGCTCCCGTGGTCTCTAATATTTTGCACTCGACTGTACGTACCGTGACTTGCTCTTACAGCCAGAATGTAGATGCAACTTCGACAGCTGATTCTTGCCTTGCGTATCTGTCACAAAGATATGCCTTTTGAAATAATTTTATCAGCAGGCTGGCGGAAACGATGTAGATCTACGTTTAGGGTCGATGTAAAGACCACCGATTCTATAATACTCCCACGCGAGCGTCGACTGGCCAACCGGCCAACGCCTACAATGGCTCGTAGCGACGAGAGCAGCAACAATAGCGCATGCGCACCAAGTTCACTCGAAATGAAAGTTTCGTCTTCTAGGCTCTTCCCACCAGCACGACACCGCCCCTGGCACGATTAATTAGGTGCAAGCTTCCCGGCTTATTGGAGATAGCAGGAGCGTGTTACCTGGCTTGGGTTCATTTTTTGTTACTTTTCTTTAGGGCGTGCTGCTCTAGTGCGCATGCATAATGAACGAAACGTGGAACGCTGCAATCATAGGGGCAAGAAGCAGTTGCACAAGAGGGGATTATCAACTTTACCGCCTAGTTTCAAATCTGCTGCGTCAACTATTTCTCCTTGCGCGCTTTGTTCTCTATCTCACGGTGTCTCTGATAATCAGGGAAGCTTCCACTGAGTTAATCACGGCAGGGGCAGTGTCAGGCCCCAAGGTACGTATATTTAATACTGGTAGCGAAGCTTTCATAGAAGCCCACATGTATCGAAACTGGCGGCTCGGTACAACCGTCGCCATCTACGTATCGGGGAGACAACTAACGGCAAGCAAAGAATAAAAAAAACCGGCATATCCCATGCCCTGTGGGAACCGATGTCATGCGTGCGGGGCGCCTACCAAGTTAACGAAACGACCACGAGGCACCAAGACGTAGGCGGCTTTTTCATTACCTACATGACGTGCATGACATTCACTTCATGAGTCCTCAGGACTCCCTTTAGCAATGCCTAGGAGACCTTAAGGCGAAAGCCTTAGCCATGTCATTAGTATGACTTCAACCATTGAAGTTTAGCCTTTTCCTTCCCTTAGTAACACACCCGAACCCATTCCATTGGTTTTTGAGTGTTAACCTTTTTTCTCTGAGTCATTGTCATTTTTATGAGTCATGCTCATGAGTATGACTGCTACCACTATCTAGTGTTTCCTTCACTTAGTACCCGCGTCCGAACCAATTTCGGTGGTTTCTGAGTGTTCATGTTTTTTGCTGAGTCATTGTCATTTTTGCAGACTCATGATCATGACTATGGCTTCTACAACCATCCTTCAGTGTTTCCTTCCCTTAGTAACACACCCGCACCCTTGCATTGGTTTTGGAGTGTTACCTTGTTTTCGCAGAGTCCTTGTCATTTTTATGAGTCATGGTCATGACTAGGGCTTCTACCACCATCCTTTACTGTTTCCTTCACTTAGTACCCACGTGCGAACCCATTTCAGTGGTTTGTGAGTATTAATTGTTTTGCTGAGTCATTGTCATTTTTATGAGTCATGCTCATGACTATGACTGCTACCACCATCCTTTAGTGTTTTCTTCCCTTAATACCCACGTACGAACCAATTTAAGTGGTTTCTGAGTGTTAATCTTCTTTCGCTGAGTGATTATCAATTTTGCTAAGTCATGCTCATGACTATGACTTCTAGCACCATCATTTAGTGCTGTCGTCACTTAGTACCCACGTTCGAACCTATTTCAGCGGTTTTTGAGTGTTCATGTTTTTTGCTCAGTCATTGTCATTTTTGCGGACTCATGCTCATGACTATGGCTTCTACCACCATCCTTTAGTGTTTCTTTCACTTAGTACCCACGTCAGAACCCATTTCAGTGGTTTCTGAGTGTTAACCCCTTTTTTGCTGAGTCATGCTCATTACTATGACTTCTTCCATTATCCTTTAGCATTTCCTTCATTTAGTACCCGCGTCAGAACCCATTTCAGTGGTTTTTGAGTGCTAATTTCTTTTCTCTGAGTCATTGTCATTTTTGCTGAGTCATGCTCATGACTATGACTTCTACCACCATTCTTTAGCATTTCCTTTACTTAGTACCCACGTCTAAGCCCATTTGAGTGGTTTTTGAGTGTTAATCTTTTTTCGCTGAGTCATTGTCATTTTTGCTTAGTCATGCTCATGACTATGACTTCTAGCATCATCCTTTAGTGTTGCCTTCACTTAGTACCACGTCCGAAGCCATATCAGTGGTTTTGGGTGTTAATGTTTTTTTCGTTGGGGTCATTGTCAGTTTAGGGGGCTGTTTTATGACCTACATGACATGCATGTCATGACATTCATGTCATGACCTACCATTTATGTTCGTCATACACTGTTGTCATACTATGCCAATTTTGGTACCTACCAAGTTAACGTAACGACCATGAGAGCACCGAGACGTAGGCAGCTGTTTTATGACCTACGTGACACACATATCATGATATTCATGTCGTGACCTATCATTTATGTTCGTCATACACTCTTGTCATAGTATGCCAATTTTGGTAAGTACAAAGTTAACGATACGTCCCTGAGACCACCAAGACGTAGGCGGCTAGATAGATAGATAGATAGATAGATAGATAGATAGATAGATAGATAGATAGATAGATAGATAGATACTGTCAAACTAGCAAATGTTCGCCAAGAAATGCTTTGCATTTAAAAGTGACCTCACAACCGCAGATGGCCATGACGTCATGATTTTATGCTGCTTGGCGCGAACGTTTGAATTTCTTAAGCGTCAGGCATTTCGACCACCACGCGAGCAGTTATCTTTTTTTTTTTTCAGGCTGAGGCAAGCTTGCGACTCGCCTAGGGTGAAGCGCCAGCGTGTCATTAAACTAGAGTGGCCTATGTCTTAATGTGAACACAGTTAGGCTGTTATTGACGGCAATTGCTCCAGTAGGTTCCTTTGGAAGGTGAGCGAATAGGATGGAAATAAATGACAGTGCCACATAGGTTTCAAAAGCATTTTCACTGATATTCATCTAGAATAATGTAACCAATCTACCTGACCAAAGAAAACATGTTTCAGTGGATGAAAAGTAGTATGGTCAGCACGCAGTCGTAATGTATAGCGACATATGCGAAACTTTTTCACAGAATCATTCGCAATTCCATGCGATACCATGTAAATCCATCAGTTACCAGACAAGACAACATTGTCCCACATTATCATTTAGAAAACATTCGACTTACTAATTTTGCTGCCTATCGGACAGTCAGAGCCTGTGTTACGGACAGTGAACCAACATAGCGCGACGGTTCTTCGCAGAGCCTTCCGCATTTATCGTCACGACGGACACAGCGCGTCGGATGCCGCAGCGTGAGCTTGCACAATAACAGAAAACCTGCACTCACACCTTTCGCCAATGAATGCCATACACTAGGTCACGCAAACTTTCAAGGGAAGCGCACGCCACACTTTGAACAAACACGCATCGAACTAAAGAAGCTCGGGTGAAACCGCCGCGTTCAAGTGAGCAACGCCATTTCGCACGACATAATAGCTGGGCCGCGATTTTGTAGGGATGCCTTATGACTTATTCTATTGTAGTCTTATCATCTACCGCTCACGGCTGGCTGATCCCGTTGATAACGCGTGCGGACCGTCGCTCTGACCACTGGCAAAGCGCGATAAGCACGAAAAGGCATTATTACCGGAAAGGCATCGCTACAAAATACCGGCCCTGGTGGCAAGGTGTTGTGATCGTGGCTTTCGAAGTTCCTATTATCATTTGTCCAAGTAATGTTTTTAAGGCGAAATCCTTAGATCTCTATGTTTCAAGGTAGCGTTGCGAGATACAGAAAGTCACGTGACCCATGGAAGGCCAGAAGCGAACCAAAAGCATGTCCAGTCGTGTACAGCTTACAGCTTACACTTTGTTTTATTCGGGCAAAACAGGTACAAGGTTTGCCCGCGAGGTAAGGCAAAAGGAGGGCTTAAACCTCCTGACTAGGCCTTACCTCGCCAGTTGTCCGGTGTTCCCGACTCACATCGCGTGAAAACTTTTCGCTGAACACTTTTACTCGTGTTAACACACCTCGGAAACACCACGCTGAGCAAGCGTAAACAGCGCGTCACTGGTATTCAGAAATCCCGCACAGTGCATCAAAACACCAAAACATTTTGAGGGGGGCGTATCCTAGCAGAAGAACCTTACGAGCGCGCTTTTTTCCATAGCGGCGTGAACGCCACCCTTTTCTACCAGGGGCGCTAAGAAAATATACAGGGTGTTTCAGCGAACACTTTCAAAAATTCTCAAAGGTTGCCTGCGGCAGATAACACAATTCTAGTTCATGAGCTGGTCTACTGAGGCGGACATCACTTGCACAAGAAATTGAAATGCATAATCGAATAATTAACAAAAATACACTAATTAAGTTTTTAACTAATTACCTGATGGCCCATATTGCAATTTACAAATTGTAGCCGTGGAGTTCGCAAGGCGGATCCACTTGGAACGAATTCTCGGGATGACACCAGCTTCGAGATATTAATTCCCGAACTTTGCGGAGAAATGCATTGGCGTTCCAGTTAGTTTCTTAACAAAACGTCGCTTGATGCATTGAAGCACAAAATTAACTGGAACGCCAGCGCATTTCTCCGCAAAGTTCGGGAATTTATATCTCAAAACTGGCGTCATCCTGAGAATTAATTCCAAATGGATCCGCCTTGCGAACTCCACGGCTACAACTTGTAAATTGCAATATGGGCCATCAGGTAATTAGTTAACAACTTAATTAGTGAATTTTTGTTAATTATTCGATTATGCATTTCAATTTTTGTGCAAGTAATGTCCGCCTCTTCGTGTAGGCCAGCTCGTTAACTAGAATTGGGCTATCTGCCACAGGCAATCTTAAATAAATTTTGTAAGTGTTCGCTGAAACACCCTGTATTCTTATTACCCCTAAAGTAAAATGCAATCGTGTTTTCTTTGCACGTCGCGTCTGTTTAAGACTAATTAAGAACTGCATTTTGTTTGAATAGAATAGAGTTTGTCATGTATTTTTTCTTATCTTAAAATGATTTTTTATTTCTTATTAGGATTTGTCGCCCCCGTCACCTAGTCGCGCTTCAATCACTTTTCGCATAAACCCCCTTGTTGAGGTCGCTGACAAATGAGTCTGGACAGCTTTTCGTCAAGCGTTTCGAAACCATGGGAATTAACTTTGCCCCCATTAAGTCGTGGTTTTGGCGTGTAAAACCCTGAATTTCTTTAACGGCATCATGGCCGCCATGTTGGATTACCGAAGCCGCGTGCACTTTAAAATTATTACAGCCTTAAAAGTTGAAAAAAGGGTGTAATTCTGTCGATAACTCACATACTAACACCCAAAAAGGGCATATGGGCGTGACGTACAGAAACATTTGCATCCTTATTTACTTTTCAGGGTGCAAAATATTTTGCAGCGTAGACAGAAAGCCTGACAGCACGACAGCCGTTGTCTTGCGTCAAGCGACAAATCGAAAAACGGAGATAATCCGGCTAGAAACGGTCACCGTCAAAAAAAAAACGCACAAAAATGGACGTGTTATGATGTGGTTCAGCGACGTCATCATGGCCGCCATGCTCGTGGATAGTGTCACGTGATGTCACGTGACACTATGTGCCCTTGTCACGCGCCAGTCGCTGTAGCTATCGTACTACAAGAAGCAAAGACAAGTCACACCGACTTCGTGCGAGTTCAGGATCAGTATAGCTGCAGACACCGCCATGCCGGATGCGAAACTGGGACGGGTGCACCGTTTTCGCGATCACGTGGTCGCAGGCGTCAACTGGCGACCGACGCGGTTTGTCGACGACGTGCCCAATGTACGCGTATGCGGCCTCTGTCGTACGATTCCGAAGCGGACGGTGGTGTTACCTTGCTCGCACGTCCTGTGTCAATCCTGCCACGCGGCCAACTCCCAAGGAAGCTTCGTTGGGCTGTGTCCCTTGGATCAAGAGCCGTTCGAGGAAACGCAATGCGCCTTTGTCGAGTTGTCCGCGCGGGAAGCGAACAGGTTTAAGGTGAGAAAAAAAACAAAAACGATACGGCTATGGTCGTCCTTTGCAAAAACGTCCATCATTTGCAATGATTGCACTTATGGGTATTTGCACGCCTAAGAGTAAAAGTGGCTGTTTTCCTGTTGCCGAAGTGCGATGTACCGATTCAGCTTGTCTTAGCATTCTTGTTTAGTGTCCCTAATGTACAGAAAGCAGCAGATACGGGTGATGCTAAGCAATAATCCTTATACACGTTTGTTCACGGGGGACGGAGGGGGGTAGGGAAAGAAATATTGAATCAAAAGTTGCAGTTTGAACAAATGTGGAAGTATAGGTTGTAAATGCTAGGTTCGTAAACGGGCCCAGCAAATGAGTTTTGTTTCTTTTTTTTGTTCGTTTCTGGGGACTTAGTTGCGTTGGTTTTGATTTCTGTAATGGTTTTGCAGCACAAATTCTGTGGTCTTAAGTGCCAAATCGCCGATTTCATGGACGGCACGCCGTAGTGGGGAACTCTGGGTTAATTTGACCACCTGGCGGTTCTTTAACGTGCATCCAATGCACGGTACATGGGCGTTTCTGCATTTCACCCCCATCGAAATGGTGCCGCCAGGGTCGGGATTTCATCCCCCCCGTCCTCGGGCTTAATAGCAGAACGTCATAGAAACTACGCCACCGCGTCGAATGCCATCGTGTGTGTGTGTCACGATGGTTGTCAGACAGCCTCGATCAATAGGTCGAAACGTTCCAGTCCCTACATGGAACCTCGTGCCTTATTTTACTCTCACGCGGCCATTTAAAACAAATGCACTGGGCAGCTGATGGCAAGGGCATGCTAAGCTGCGAACACTGGCAGCAAGCAGGCGATAAAAGATCGTTTGTTAGTACGGTTGTTCCTTCGTTTCTTTTGGCCAGTCCCCGCATTCTCAGCCACCGATCGTAATAGCGCTTCGAGTGTCCTCGACATATGCCAACCTTGTCCCCAAAGTTGGCGCTTCACGAGTTTGCAGCGGCACTTCGCCTGCACGGGAGCGCGCCATTTCTTACCGTAAAATACATGCCTGTTGTGCCGCAAACTACCGAAGCAGATCAGAGAAGTGCTTTGAGAAGAATTCCAGAATTTCCTAATCGCAGCGCCGACAGCGTCGCTAACATGAGTGGCACGCGCTGGAAACACTGGTGAATGAGACAACACCTTGTGTAAGAGATAACTATCGCACACGGGTTCAGATTATCGTAAAATCGTAAGTGAAACGTGATACGTGCTCTAATTTCTATCTAAGAAGAGTGCAAATAACGCGCGTTATCGCTCGGGGTATACGCTACTGCTCTGCATCACGTGCTACGCTGTTGCGTCAGGAAACGCACGCTGTACGCCTGCTACATGCGATGCACTACCGTATATCGCCAGGACTTAACCGCGTGTTGCATGTACCGCTAATACTATCTTTGCTTTCACTGCTAGATTTTTTTTTCATGCGTCGGCGTATCACTATATACGTGACTGTGCTCGGGAGGCTGCAGCGACAGTTAGGAAAGAAGCGTGGAGCATGTGGAAGATTCACTGTTATCTGCACAGTGAGGGCATTGCTGCATACATATTCAAATGTTTGATAAGCTGCCACTTACCCAAATGTTAGCGACTTCGTGGCGCGCTTTGTGACTCAAGTGGGCGGTAAAACGGGAGCTTCTAGAAACGCGAGACAAGGTAATGAATCGGGTATTTTTCTTTGTCGTGTTAATTTCCCGAGACGTAAAATAACAGGCGCATTGCGGATGGCGCCTTATTCGTTCAATGTTCTTCCCGTCGCCTCGTCGTAAAATAAAAGTTGGCCTGCGCATCTCGTGTGGCAGGGCATATGTATCGAAAGAGAACGTATAGCATCGCACAACGTTCACATCAGCGCTTGCTCCTACACTATAAAATAAGTTACACCCTTAAAAGTGTAAAATGTGTAAATATACTCCCACCCCTACACCGTTTTTTTTTGGGTGCAAGGGTGTGAGTTATAGGCAGACTTACGCCTTTATTCACTTTAAAGGGTGTCAATTATGCTAGTGTACTGTCGCAGATTACACCACCTCTGGTAGGTATGAGGCTTAGCTAACAAGGACATGCTGCGATGTCGACGTTCGTTCGGCATTATGAACTGTGCTCACGACTGTTCATGGCACCGATTTCCTTGAATTATGCCTGCCAAAATGATGCCCGAAATGATTGAAGGCTGTCGCGAAATTGGGAAGCCCTGTCGAGCTAATGGGATCGGCTGAGCGTGACGTTCAATGAAGTCTCATATAACCTACTGTGACGACCCATTCCCGACGTCATCGGCCCATAAGCAAGTCTGTAATGATACCCGCAAAGCATACTTACAGGTAGGACAACACAAACATGCGAATGTCAACATTACATTTACGATTAGGCTAATCCGAGCTGTATGACATTGGTTAATGTTGGAAATTCATCGTGACTTGCAGACGCAGTGTGCGGGTTAGAATTAGTTATTGAATGCAACACGGTATTGCTAATGCACACGAATAAATTATCCTTGAAGATTAGTAAAGCCTTCAGAAGGGTGGTTTGCTGGCAGAGTTGGTAATGCATTCTTGACTTAGGCAAGGATGCATTGTCTGCGCTGTCTGTCTGTTATTTCGCTTTGCCTGGGTCAAGTAATGTCTTCTACCAAAAAAGCATAAATATTGCAGATGCACCAGCCGGCCACCCTGAGCATTTTAACAACCCTGGAATGTGCTGTTTGGTTCTAATGGTTCAAATCCTTGATTGCTAGTTTTATTTTTCTGCAAATTTTTGTGACTATGTCTTTGTATATTCAATTTTTGCATTCACACGAGAACGCATGCTCCTTAACGTTCCATTTCATTGCAGAATTACCTACCGGTTGTTCGCGTTTGTTTCAAGGTTAGTTTCAACGTTAAACTTTACGCACTGCGGGTAGACCCATTGTAGGATACCATTTATGCCTTTGCAAGCAATGAAATTTCATAACCCGAATATAATGACAGCCCCCAGGGACCTAGCACTGAATTTGAAAATTCCGGATGGTTTGACAGGTCCCATCTCAGCTGGCCCTGTTCCAGAGATGGTTTGCAGGGCGGGTATTTCTGCCGTCGGGCCGCATTCCGGTTTTGTGCCATGTCACGATGCCCCCCTACAGCAGTCTCTTAGCGCAAATTTCAGAAATCTGCTAATCTGTTACATTGGTTCTTTTCTCCTGCATTTGAAGGTTCATTGCTGGAACGAATCGCAAGGCTGCAAGTTTGAGGGCACGATGGACGAGCTGCTGCGTCATTACGAGACCGAAT
Organism: Dermacentor silvarum; assembly: GCF_013339745.2. Taxonomy (NCBI): domain Eukaryota; kingdom Metazoa; phylum Arthropoda; class Arachnida; order Ixodida; family Ixodidae; genus Dermacentor; species Dermacentor silvarum. The sequence continues at coordinate 54,403,519 of NC_051163.1, forward strand.
GCACGTTCCATACCGTGGAATGTTCGCGTTGTGGCGAGGGAGTCCTGCACAAGGACCTGTCGGTGCACTACGTAGCTAGATGCGGCGCAGCTGGTTCTTCCGTGGCCGCGAAGCAACCGTCCTTGAAAGCTGCAGGAGTGACGCTTCAGGACCTGGGCAACGCGTTGGAAGACCTAAAGGGGCTGTTGAAGGACCTTCGTCACGACGAGCTGCTGTCTGGACTTCAGAGCCTGATAACTGCTCTCGTAGAAAACGGCCGGAGTCGGCAAGCTATGTTTGCAGAGCTCACGCACGCGCTCGGAACATCCGAGCAGAACTTAAAGGATGACCTGGCCGTAATCGCGACCGCGGTCGGCGCGACGTTGTCGTACCAGTCTCGGTCTCCGCGACATCCGGCGGACGAACCCAGCCCGTCGCCGCTATTATTGTGCTCGGAGAACGGGCTCATACTTCGAAAGTTGGAGCAGTTTGCCCACATGTCGCTGAACACGCTGGAGTACTTGCGGCAAAATGTCACGCGGCATGGCCAAAACCCGGTGACTGCGTCTTCTGAGCCTCTCGTATACTCTTTGGACAGGTTTCGGCGCTTAACCAGCGCGCTGTCCTTGGAACACGGGTTGGGCGAAGAACTTGCCAGGGCATGCTACGTGCTGACTCTCGAAAACGGGAACGAAATTTTCCTCTGCCAGGAGGACGACAGAAAGTTTGCCGAGGCCACTTTGTGGCACACCAGGGACACTTATCTTACGATAACCGTCTGCAAGCGCAGGTGTTGGGGAAGTTGTGACCTCGTTGTGGAGATTGTGTTTGACGGGTTGCTGGCGGGTTCTCAGTGTGTCCTGAATGACTGGTGCGTGAATGTGCGACATCCGGGCACCGACTATTCTTTAGACGGTCCGAGTGATGGTCATTGCGTATGCCCTCGCGATCTCGACTCAATGAAGCATTTTCACCGAGAGTTCAATATGGACTTGGATGTTCTGAAAAACGGTGGTTTTCTGAAAAACGACAGCATAATATTCGAGATCCTGCTAGACTATATAGATGAGTCCTTGGACTCAAGCACTTATTGATTGTCAGCACTGCCAGTGCTTCGCAGCACGATGTTTTGCTTCCTGCTTCTCGTGTTTGCGAGATCACAGTTGTCGGGTTCTTTTACCGCCTTGCTCGTAATCAAATAAGCCATTTGTAATTTTGTGTCAGTTTCCGTTCTTGCCGAATAAATTATTTTAATTTTAAACTTGTTCCATCTTATTCGCTTTCCTACTTCAATGTTTACGACTACAGGAGCTCCGTCTAGCGTATTTTAACTTCGAGACCAACCACTTCCTGAATATCTCGAACACATCAAATAAATACGCGTGTCTTGTGCAGAATGCCGCTACCACTATCCCTGGTGAACTGGGCAGCTGGCTCTGCGTGGCGGAAAATCGAAGAAAGCAGTTCCATGCTCATCTCCTAGCGGTTCTGGTTCCTTTTTTTTTTTCGCACGTCGTGACGCCAACGAGGCATCGCCGTGACGTCACCACTGTAAAGAGCTGTCGATTGACAAGGCAAGACACGCCTCTGCTTTATGGCGTCATGCTACTCGCGGTGTGATGAAAGTCGTGACGTCAAAATTACCGCGGATTACTATGGAGTATCCCCATTAAAAAATAATTGGGTTAAATAAAATTGGGTTGGAGTGCATACGGCAGGCATTACAAAATCCTGACTGGGAGCTTACCACTGTCGTTGAAAAGAAAAGTGTACAATCATTGCATTCTACCGGTGCTAACATATGGGGCAGAAACTTGGAGGTTAACAAAGAAGCTCGAGAACAAGTTAAGGACCGCACAAAGAGCGATGGAACGAAAAATCTTAGGACTAACGTTAAGAGACAGGAAGAGAGCGGTGTGGATCAGAGAACAAACGGGGATAGCTGATATTCTAGTTGACATTAAGCGGAAGAAATGGAGCTGGGCAGGCCATGTAATGCGTAGGACGGATAACCGGTGGACCATTAGGGTTACAGAATGGATACCAAGAGAAGGGAAGCGCAGTCGAGGTCGGCAGAAAACCAGATGGGATGATGAAGTTAGGAAATTTGCAGGCGCAAGTTGGAATACGCTAGCGCAAGACAGGGGTAATTGGAGATCGCAGGGAGAGGTCTTCGTCCTGCAGTGGACATAAAAAATATAGGCTGATGATGATGATGATGATGATGATGATGATGATCCCCATTAGATTCTAAGGCAGTCGGATAGAGTAGTATGATGTCATGGATCAAAGTTCACGGCCTTATGCTATATAGGAGACAAGAGCGCCGATCTGACGAGAGCCTGCTGTGTTCACTGAAAAGGGAAAGGGTGGGTCTCGCCCATTGTTCTGCGCAGATCCTTTCGTGAAGCTTCGCCCAGAGGGAAGCCCTTCTCGTTCTTTATGCATGCTGGTAGGCGTCTTTCCAACCTCGACATCTTCCACCCCAGTGCAGGGTAGCAAATCCGAAACTCGCTTCTAGTTAACCCCCCGCCTTTTCTCCCTCTCTCTCTCCCTCCCCCTCTCTATGCCGGTAGGCTGATACATCCCGTAGCTCTCACTGCACTGCATGGGATGGAAATGTTTAGAAACGGCCTGCGCCATGCTTTCCCCTGGTGGCATCTTTTGGTGAGAGGGTGCGCCGGGCAGCTGCCGCCAATGCGAACGTGAAGGCACTTCAAAGTTATGACTTGGATCTTTTGTGGTTATCGGTTGCGAGCTGCTAGTGTGCATGCTGCGGAAACTTCGGCAGTCATTTTAGTGTCATTTTACTGCCTTAAGCATGTTGTAGATAAAGAATAAATGTGGCAGGCGAAGGTACTGTGTACGCGGTGAAATATTCGATAGGAAAGAAGAGCTAACCAAGGGAGACATCGCGGCAAGAGGCTTACATAGCTTGGCCGCATTACCGTTGGGAAATGTGGTGAAGTGTGCATGATGTATTGTTGGGGGGAAAAGTGAGAATCTTGGACAGGTAATCTCGCACGCGAACACCTCCTCCCGTATAAAAGTATAATGCGTGTAACGAGTCTCGCGTTATACGTATTCCGGTTCGAGGCATGAGCATTACGCGTTTTTTTCTCTCTCTATCGCTGCAACTTGGCCTCGCGCAAGAACGCGTGAGCTCGGAGTTGCCACCGTGTATTTCGCGCTATCTTGCTTGTTCCGATTTATAACGTTAGTGCAGCATTGTTACGGTTACGGCGTACTACAGTGACAACCTTGAGCAAAAACGATCGGCGCTGTTGTGAAACCACGTCAAGCAAGTGGTATTCGAAGTCGCGCGCTGCATCAACGCACCATGTGTGAATGGTCTTACCGCGTTCGATTGCGTCGCGGCGATTTCTAAGCGCTGCCTGTCCAATAACTTTGGTGGCATGAAGGACGACTCGCTGATCGTGACAAAGACTTCAGCGGTTAGAGAGAGTAAATCGTGCATTCACTCGTCTTTTCACTGTATTTTGTGGAGGTAGTTCGCAGAAGCGATAAATAAAGCGGCCTGTAGTCATCCGCTTTTACGCGTATTGTCCTATGTATTTGCGGCGCCACTTCGCGTAATATACGTGTGGAAACGAAAACGTATAGTTTTTGTTTCCGAGAAACGGAAAGTGCCCCTGGCGTTATATTTAGGGTCGCGTTATTTACGTGCAAATAGTGTGTTTGGCCAGACGGCGTACAGTGAATTATTCAGAGAACAGGGACGGGAACGGTAACTACGACAATCCAGACATCGCTACGGCAGCGTAGGCGTCCACGAACGCCTTCATCTCTACTTTTACAGCATCATTTCGCAAAAAAAAAAAATTCTGGCTGCATATGCACAGTAGACTGCCACAAAACTGCCACTAACCTGCTTATTGGAGTAATTAACCTAATTCCACTAATTAGGTTTTTGATTAATTTACAGCACATATTGACAAGAAAGTTAAATTCTGGGGTTTTACAAGCCGAAAGCACGATCCGATTAGAGTCATGCCATATAGTAGGAGACCGCGAATCAATTTAGACCACCTGGTGTTTGAATTGAATTCTGGGGCTTCGCGCCAAAACCACAATTTGATTACGAGCTTTCAGTATTGTATAAAATATTCACCAAGATAATTTTCAATAGAATCAGGGCAACACTTGACTTCAGCCAACCAAGAGAACAGGCTGGCTTCAGGAAGGGATATTCTACGATGGATCATATTCATGTCATCAATCAGGTAATCGAGAAATCTGCGGAGTACAATCAACCTCTCTATATGGCTTTTATAGTATATGAAAAGGCATTTGATTCAGTTGATCGAGATACCAGCAGTCATAGAGGCATTGCGTAATCAAGGAGTACAGGGGGCATACGTGAATATCTTAGCAAACATCTACAAAGATTCTACAGCTACCTTGGTTCTCCACAAGAAAAGTAGAAAGTTACCTATCAAGGAAGGGGTCAGGTAAGGAGACACAATCTCTCCAATGCTATTCACTGCATGCTTAGAACAAGTATTCAAGCTCTTAGACTGGGAAGGTTTAGGAGTGAGGATCAACGGCGAATATCTCAGCAACCTTCGGTTTGCAGATGACATTGTCCTATTCAGCAACAATGGAGACAAATTACAGCAAATGATTGAGGACCTTAATCGAGAAAGTGTAAGAATTGGGTTGAAGATGAATATGCCGAAAACAAAGATAATGTTCTACAGCCTGGCAAGGGAACAAGAATTCAGGATCGCCAGTCAGCCTCTAGAGTCTGTAAAGGAGTACGTTTATCTAGGGCAATTACTCACAGGGGACCCTGATCACGAGAAAGAAATTTACAAAAGAATAAAATTGGGTTGGAGTGCATATGACATGCATTGCCAAATCCTGACTGGGGGCTTACCACTGTCGTTGAAAAGAAAAGTGTACAGTCATTGCATTCTACCGGTGCTAACATATGGGGCAGAAATTTGGAGGTTAACAAAGAAGCTCGAGAACAAGTTAAAGACCGCACAAAGAGCGATGGAACGAAAAATATTAGGACTAACGTTAAGAGACAGGAAGAGAGCGGTGTGGATTTGAGAACAAACGGGGATAGCCGATATTCTAGTTGACATTAAGCGGAAGAAATGGAGCTGGGCAGGCCATGTAATGCGTAGGATGGATAACCGGTGGACCATTAGGGTTACAGAATGAATACCAAGAGAAGGGAAGCGCAGTCGAGGTCGGCAGAAAACCTGATGGGATGATGAAGTTAGAAATTTGCAGGCGCAAGTTTAAATATGCTAGCGCAAGACAGGGGTAATTGGAGATCGCAGGGAGAAGCCTTCGTCCTGTAGTGAACATAAAATATAGGCTGATGATGATGAATGTGTGTGCTGAATCCAAAAATGTGGGCCGATCCTGGCGTTTGTGCTGAAAGGGTCCAAGCGCAATGCCACATAACCCTGTGAACTAGCGAAGCTGCGCCTGGCTAAGTCTAGATAAGCATGGTTGGGACTATTTAAGCTTAGTCAGTCGTCGATAGGCAATTGATAGAGAATAAAAAGCTAATGAATAATTGATCAATAATCAATAAATTTTGGAAAATGCTGGGGATGACTTGGTAGTGCTTAGCCTAGGCCAAATACGTGGCCGATACCTTGCGATAGCCAATCGATAGCTAATCGATAATAGACAAATTCCGGGAAATGCTGGGGATGACTTGGCAGTGCTTAGCCTAGCCCAAAAGCCAGGACTAGCTAGGTGCCCATCAGCTCCGCTGTCTCTTTAGCAATCAGCCTCCGCCGCAAGGTTCGCATTTTTTTTTAGTATTTATACTAAGGAGACATAACTTCATTACTGCTCGCCTTGAATTTCGCATTATACTTCAAGAGTTCATTAGAGAATATCTTCAATTAGCTTCCGGACGGTGCGATTATCTTTGGCAAGTAGTGTCCACCTCTGCAGTTTATTTACCTGAGTAGTACGAATTGCCGTATACATTCCATGCAACTAGAAAAAAAGTCTTTAAAAATAGAAGAGAAACATCTACGTATAATTAGTACTCATTTTCTCAGTATCGAATTGTAAAGAATCTGCGTCATGTGTACACGGCTGTTTCGAGAATAACAAAAGGTAACACGTACGTGGTATGAAGTAGGCTTGCAGTGAATGTTCACGCTATCTCCAGTGTACAGAGAATACGCCCTTCCAAACCACTCAACCAGTAAACACAAGAGGCCTAATTTGAATGTTTTTAAAAGTGGCAGAAGAGAAAATATAAATCGTATTGGTTTTGCAACGTAAACAATCTATGTTTAACATAAAATTACAGCAGGATGTTGTGTGTATCTTAGTCCTTTGAGATTACACTCAAGTTTCTCAACACTATCGGTACAGGAACAGTACGTGGTAACGGCGGGCTATAACTCTCTAGCCTTAGAACGGCAAGCGCGTAGGCAGATGTGTGAGAGAGAACCAAGGAGAAGGGCAAATGTGTTAACACGCAATCTTGGCTTATTATGGCACAGTAGGGAGTCATACAGATCACGTGCTCTGCTAGGTGCTTGAGCACCGAATACGCGTGCAACTTGACAGCGTCGTCTGCCTGTCTTTTGTGCTGACGACCGAGATTCGTGGCAGCCATCCCGAGCAGACGTGCTCGTACAGGTTGTCGCACGGGTTGTCACCGCTGCCCAGCGTCTCCTGCGCGTTCGAGAAAGTGGATGATGTAGGCGATGTCTGAAACCTGAGACAATGACGTATATATTTCGGGCTGCACAAATCGTTTCCGGCGCACGCACATCCACCAAAAGCATGGCCTTCGAGACTGGCTTTCGCTGCACACAGGAAGCTGTGGCCGCGGCGTGGATTTGGACACCGGCGCTTCTGAACTTCAGCAGAGTTTCCTGCTGGGCAAGTTCATACGTACTTGTGAAGAAGAAACCGGCGATGCAGGCAGGTACACACGAGAAAGAGTGGACAGTACGAGCGCTGTACCAGCGTTCGTTCTCTCCACTTCCTTGTGTTCAACGCACATAACACTTTGTGGGGAGACTCACGTTGCGATGCGAGAGGTCGCCTGATTGAAAATTTTCTGTTTTCTTCAGGCGCATCATTACTTAACAAGAAAGAGCCTACGTATTACAGCATTACACATAACACATATTCATCCATTGACTTAAGTATAGCATCGAGTACACTAATGCCATACCTGGAGTGGTCTGTTCTCAAGAACCCCCTTGGGAGCGACCACTTCCCAATTATGCTAGGCTTAACAGAACATGATAGATGCTCGCCACACGTTCCGCGATGGAAGGTTGACTCGGCTAACTGGGAACTTTTCCGACAAATAACATATTTAAGCCGTGATGACATTGCCTCTTTTAACATAGACGATGCTGTGGAGTATATAACAGGTTTTATCATTGACGCTGCTGAAAGGTGCATACAACAAACTAATGAACTAGATAATAAACGTCGCCTGCCTTGGTGGAATGATGAATGCCGGAAAGCACGTAAAAAGCAAAACAAAGCCTGGGGATTGTTTCGCAACTCCCCAACAGCTGAAAACCTGATAAATTTTAAACAAGCAAAGTCACAGGGCAGAAGAACGCGTCGACGTGCAAAGAGAGAGAGTTGGGAAAGGTACATTGCCAGTATAAATTCATACACTGACGAAACAAAAGTCTGGAGTAGGGTAAATAAACTAATAGGCCGGGAGTCACATCCTCTACCCTTAGTAAGTAGCCAAGGTGATAGCCTGGAAGATCAGGTGGATTGTCTAGGTGAACACTTTCAATATGTATCAAGTGAATCGCATTATACAGACACTTTCCTGAAGTTCAAAGAACGCGAAGAGCGGCAGCCTATTAACCGCAAAGGTTTTTCGAGTGAGGCTTACAATCAACCATTTAACTTAGCCGAACTTAAAGCATCTCTCGCTTGTTGTAACAACTCGGCGCCAGGTGGTGATCGTATCATGTATGAAATGGTTAGATACCTACACCTTGAAACACTGAAAACACTCTTATCTCTGTTTAATGCCATGTGGGCGGCTGGGTGTATCCCGTCCTCATGGAAAGAAGCCATAGTCATCCCTATACTTAAACAAGGCAAAGACCCGTCCTTAGCCAGCAGCTACAGGCCAATAGCACTAACAAGCTGCCTGTGCAAGCTGTATGAAAAAATGATAAACCGGCGTTTAATCAGTTTCCTAGAAAATAACAAAATACTAGACCCCTTCCAGTGTGGCTTCCGAGAAGGTAGGTCGACAATAGACCACCTTGTTCGCATCGAGGCAAACATCAGAGATGCATTTATTCATAAACAGTTTTTACTTTCTGTGTTTATAGATTTAGAGAAAGCGTACGACACGACATGGCGCTTCGGAATTCTGCGAGATCTTTCTGCGATGGGGGTCCGCGGAAATATGTTTAACACAGTCGAAAGCTACTTGTCTAACCGCACGTTTCGCGTAAGAGTGGGCAATGCTTTATCTAGAACATTCACCCAGGAGGCTGGCGTGCCACAAGGGGGTGTACTTAGTTGCACACTTTTCATTGTAAAAATGAACTCCCTGCATACAGTCATTCCACACAGCATGTTTTATTCTGTGTATGTCGATGACGTACAGATAGGTTTCAAATCATGTAACATCGCTATCTGTGAACGACAGGTGCAGCTTGGATTGCATAAATTGTCTAAATGGGCGGATGTAAATGGGTTCAAAATAAACGCACAGAAAAGTACATGCATACTCTTCTCAAACAAAAGAGGCGTGACACCGGTGACAAATCTCACGATCAATCGAGAGAAACTATCCATGAGCAGTGAACATAAATTCCTGGGCTTAATTCTGGACTCTAAGCTTACCTTCATCCCCCATCTTAAATATCTGAAGACAAAGTGTCTGAAGACTATGAACCTTTTAAAAATTCTCTCGCACACAACATGGGGTAGTGATCGAAAATGCCTCCTAAACTTGTGCAACAGTCTTGTCCGCTCGCGCCTTGATTACGGAGCTATAGTTTATAACTCCGGAACGCCAAGTGCATTAAAAATACTAGACCCCATTCACCATTTGGGTATCCGCCTCGCGACCGGTGCTTTCCGAACAAGCCCGATCCAGAGTCTCTATGTAGAGTCGAACCAGTGGTCACTCCATCTGCAGCGCTCATATAGCAGTTTCGTATATTTTCTGACAGTACAAGCAAACAACGAACATCCTTCTTATTCCACCATAAACGATATGACCGCCGCTGCACTCTTCCATAACCGACCTGCAGCGAGGAAACCGTTCTCTTTACGTGTAAGGAATCTTAGTGAGCAAATGGGTGTTCCAGTGCTTGAACATCGTCCTATGGCTCCTGCTAAATTGTTACCGCCGTGGCAGTGGCAGATCATAGAGTGCGACACATCGTTCGTAGAGGTCACGAAAGACGCTCCAGAGGCGCACATTAAAATGCATTTCCTAGAGCTTCAATCCAAGTACTCATGTACAGAGTTTTACACGGACGCTTCTAGGTCACATGCCGGGGTTTATTATGCAGCCATCGGTCCATCGTTTTCGGAAACCGGTGTACTGCACCCGGAGACAAGTATCTTTACGGCTGAGGCCTATGCAATATTATCGGCTGTAAAGTTTATAATGAAAACAAAACTCAAAAAGACTATCATATTTACGGACTCGCAAAGTGTTGTGAAAGCATTGCAATCACTCTGTAAACACAAAAACCCTGTAGTTAATGAGCTCTATTCCATTCTGTGTAAAGCGTATATATCTAACCAGCATGTGATTTTATGCTGGGTACCGGGTCATAGAGGCATTGAGGGTAATGTTCGAGCAGATCAAATGGCCACATCAGTTACATCTCAGGCTATTAACCCTACAACTGCTGTTCCTGCAACAGACTTGAAACCTTTTTTGCGAAAGAAGCTACGAAGCCACTGGCAACACTTGTGGGACGCTGAAACAAATAATAAACTTCACATGATTAAACCACAGTTAGGTTTCTGGCCCTCAGCTACGAAAACACGACGAATTGATGTCCTATTCTGTCGTCTCCGAATAGGACACACGTACGGCACCCACAATTTTTTGCTCACTGGTGATGAACCACCAACCTGTGGTAGATGTGGTGAGAGGCTGACCGTGCTCCACGTCCTGCTGGAGTGTCGGGAAGCCGAAACGGAGAGAAGAAAATATTTTCCTGTAGCATACCGCTATCATATCCCTCTTCATCCCATGATGTTTATTGGTGAAGAACCACTTTTTAACGCCAAAGCAATCCTCGGCTTTTTGAACGATGTTGTGCTACATGTTATCAGCCCAATAAATTCATAGCGCATCCTCCCTCCAGAGGATGCTGCTGTGATAGTAGTTTTGTATAAGCACATGCCTCCAGGCCCTTGTGGTTCAAGGGCTCTGTTTAGGCAGTAGTGCTTCTTTCCAATTACTACATCTTCAATATTTTAAATATCGTGTCATTCTTTCTCAATGCATTCTCCATTTCATAGTACACCTCATTAGTCATTGCCATGATCTTAGTGCATGTATATTTTTACGCATTTTACAGCGATTATTTTTAGGCCCCTTTACAGCCACACTTCATCTATTTCTCAGAATTCATCGCTCCACTGCACACTCACAAACAATCGCATGGCGCTCTTTGGCCATAACTGGCCCTTGCGCCATAAAACACCACACATCATCATCATCCACTTCCTTGTATATACGTGACTGTATCATTGGTTTCCTGTTCCGCTCTGTAAACGTCGGCAGAATTGCGCCATATTATCTGGCCATCATTATTGGCTCACAGGGCTGCTTCAGCCTCCCTGAGTGGCTCAAAATCACAGGCCGGACTGTGACAACGACTGACTGCGACCGCGACAACGTTGACGCGCGACCGTGACAACGTTGTGGTATTTGTTAACGTCAAAAAGTGGCATTTCAGAGCGTGGCAAAGCTCGGGACGGCTGCTTTGGTAGGCAGTGATCTCATTTAGGTGCGCCAGTCCAAGCAGTATCGTAGCTATAGGATGAGAAGAGGATGGTCTAGCCACGGCTGGAGCCAGCTGTCAAGGGCTTTGGGACCACAACTACATGCTACACTTATGAGTTGAAGAACACAATGCGCTTCGAGTGCGCAGATACCATAACGGGACCGTGCTTGGCGTGAGACAAGCCGTGCCGTAAGTTAGGGCTAACTTAACTTTGCGCACACTACAAGCAATGAATCAAACAATGAAACGAATCGCCACGTGCGGAACACCGTAAGCTTTCACATTTTAGCCTTGTTATGTTCATCCTTGTTTTCATGCTTGTTACTTCCGTTATCACAAAGACTAACTGACCGATTCAAAAAGAAAAAAAAAGTGTGATATGTTCTCACCATACTCTTCTGCTATTATTTCAAGCATAGGGCAGTAGTATAAGGCACGCAGGCAGTAATACGAATTGCAGTATAAACACATGCAAGAGGGTATATACGCGAAGACAATTGACTACTTGATTGTCACGGATTTCGGTGGACTAAAGACAGACAGGGACAAGTCGCTCGTTTAAGACAAACATTTATAATTGAAAAAAACAAGCGACAAAGAAAACAGCAAAAAAACAAACCATTTACAACACGAGTTAAATCTAGAAAATCCCCAAAATCCTCAGATAATATAATTCATAAGTCCAAAATATTTACATTAAGTCCATCGACGAGGCCACGTCACCTCGTCGTCACGGCTTCCAGCGACACGTCGTTGGGCCCGTCGATGCGTCGTAGACTCGAAGTCGCTGTGTCCGACGTTCGGTCCACGGTTGGCCTGGTTCGGGGGTCAGGACGGTGGGGTGACCGAGGCGCCTGGATCGCCCGGTCAACTCCGCAAGCCTGCGGATCGTAGCCGCAGGGAATCCGGGAAGCGGTGCCGTCAGCCTGTAGCTGCGGCTTCCGGTGGGACGTCCACTCAGCTCGCGGGTCGTGGCCGCGGCAGCTGAAGAACAGCTTCCAGCGAGTTGCCGCCGTCTCCGTGATCCAACCGTCCTTCCCGGCCTCCAGCTCCTTCTGCCCCTCGTCGTCCCAGAGCGTAGCTGGGCTGCTCTCTTTTGCTACGTGTCCCTTCTCCCATTGGCCACGTAGCTGCGCGTGCACTTTTGCGCTTCTTCTTCTACTTTCATATTGCATTCCTTTTATTCAGCCGCTCTTATGTTCTAACTTCTTTTTCTTTATTTCTGCCACCAACTCCTCGTGTCTTCTTGTTCTCTTCTTATCTTCTGGTTTTTTCTTCTTCTTTCTTTCTTCATTTTGTTGCTCATGACATTGATGCGGCCAATAGTGGCTGTAGAGCGAGTGCTGCTGTAGCCGACGTTGCGAGAACAGGACTTGGCCTTCAATAGGCCAGCAACTGCCTTCCTTAGCAGCGTTTATACACTCGTAGCTCACTCTTGCCCACTCTCATTGGGAGAGGAGGAGTCGAAGGAGCACGAGCGTATTGTCCTGATTTCTTCACAATATGCCTTGTTCGACCACTTTTCATCAATTGTACAATCATACGAATAGCAGCACATGCCCCGTGTGTTGTTACGTTGCAGAAATCACATACAAAGATGTATTTAGAATATTTAGAAGAAAGGCAACGATACATAAACGAGATTGCTGTCGAGACAATATTTACACTAGTAGTGCCATAACACTAGTAGTAGTGCCAGCTACGCCTGTTAGTTGGTGGTAGTGATAACAGTAATGGTAGTAGTAGTAGTTGAAGAGATAGATTTACTGAGGGTAGACAGTTGTAAAGCCACATCAGTCAAAGGTAGTAGTGGTGCTTCTAGCGGAGTGGTTGCAGCAGTGTTAGTGGTTGGTAGTACCGGGTGATCATTTTTAGGTTTTCCGGAATTGCCTGTTGCGCGTTTATATTAATTATATTGGCCTTGTAAAGAATCTGTGAACTCCTACATTGTTTACTGATTTGGCTACGCTTCGGGTCGATCAAATTCTTTATTTTAAACTCTTAATACAGGCATGCAGAGATGTGTGTCGCGCTATTTGTCAGTTAACGGTCAGACCGATTCTTCTTCTGCAAACAAAAACTTCATGTATTGGAGATTAGGGCAACTTACTGTAAACAATGTTCTCTATATCAGCGCACAGAACTCATGAATAAAACTGAAGGTAATGTAGACTTCTGTCTAAGACCCATAGCGTTTAACACGCAAGAAAACTACTGCTTCATAAAGCTTTTTTTAATACGTGAACGATTTTCTTTACGATCATGTTGTGCTTTACATGTGCCATTTTGAATTGGTATGTACAGTCTGTTTCGCACTTAGGGGAAATCTCGGAGCGCATTGCATCAAAATGCGGCGAGTGCTGGAGTCGGGTGCCGGAAGCAGCTCGCACAAGCGCAGACGCTCGAGGTGCGTTATCTTGAACCTCGTCGACTGCTACGGCGGCGCGCGCTGGCTGCATGGTCGGGAAGCGTGCTACTGTCAAAGGCAGTGCACGGATTTCATCGCTACTGCGGAAACTGAGCCGATATTCTTAACTAAACGTTGTGCGACGCCAACTTCCGAGCCTTCATTGGAGATAATGGGGTTCTACAAACTTCTTTTGACAGCATCCTTCGTTTGTTCTTTCGGAGGGCCGGGGTACTGAGTATATTTCTTCACTGTGTGTGCTGCCGTAATACGCAGCGACAAGAAAGAGACACCAAAATGTGCGCGTAACGTTCTCGGTCTGCATTTGACGCGAAAGGAAGCAACGTACTCAGCAATAATAACTATGCGGGTCCAACACGATGAACACCTGTCTGGTTTAATGAACTGTTGTCGAGAAGAATCACTTCCAGCTTATCGTCCTAACCTAAAACATTCCTTCATTCTTATCCGCTTGTTTCATCGGGTTAGACCCGCATGCATAGTTATTATTGCTGAGTGCGTTGTTTCCTTTCGCGTGAAATAAAGACCGAGAACGTTACGCGCGCATTTTGGTATCTCTTTCTTGTCGCTGCGTAGTACGGCAGCACACACAGTGAAGAAATATACGTGCAGGCACTCAGTACCCCGGCCTTTCGATAGAACAAACGAAGGATGCTGTCAAAAGAAGTTTGTAGAACCCCATTATCGCCAATGAAGGCTCAGAAGTTGGCGTCGCACAACGTTTAGTTAAGAATATCGGCTCAGTTCCAGCAGTAACTATGAAATCCGCGCACTGCCTTTGACAGTAGCACGCTTCCCGACCATGCGGCCAGCGCGCGCCGCCGTATAGCAGTCGACGAGGTTCAAGATAACGCTCCTCGAGCGTCTGCGCTTGCGCGATCTACTTCCGGCACCCGACTCCAGCGCTCGCCGCATCGCGATGCAATGCGCTCCGAGATTTCCCCTAAGTGTCGAAGTAGACTGTACATACCGAACCATGTGTTTTTGAGTTTTGTTTCTCCAAGATGTTGGCGATGTGCTTATGCTTTGTCATGTTGCTTTAGGAAATGCATTGTTTGGTGTTCTGACGAGTGATTTATGTTGTGTAATGATCATATTTTGCACACTCTATAAGTACTTGTACTTTCTTCTATTGCAAAAGTTTTGTTCAAATATGCGGAACTACTGGAAATGCGAGAATAGACACCTCTGTGAATCAAATGCCCTTCGTCCCGGCATCCTTTAGAAGTTTTAAGTTTCAAGAAAAGAAGCTTTCAAATTTCAGATAGCGTAATTCTAGTTCCTGAGTTGTATTATTCAGAGAGATGGACGTTACTAGCGCGAAAAATCGAAGCACATATTCAATGAATTAAGTTCACGCGTTAACTCCTAATTATATTGCTACACGCGTGTTGTATTTGGTTGTTTGAACGAGGCGCGCGGGCGCTATCACTCGACATAACGAATTGGGCTCGCGCTGTGAATCCAACCGGCCAGAGTTGCAACCGCTGTTTTAAATATAATCTGTAAATAGTTGCTCGTCTAATTGACTCGTACTTCGCGTAACAATATTACGGCACATAATGCAATTTAGGAACTGCAGCCGGTGAGTTTGCATATATATGCAAAGCCGTCTGAACTACGAGTAAAATGACCCTATATATAATTTCATCATTTTACACAACCACACAACAGCTTCGCTGGTCGTCCTTCACAGAGTGGAAGGGCACAAAGTTTTTTTTCAAGTGTGTGCTCGGTATCTTCAGTTGCCTTAGATTGGTTTTTGGCCCAGTCAAGGGGCCACTTTTACCCAAACGCCAACCACAAATCGTTTTTCTACCATTACTGCATTTATTTTTGACTGGTTGTTGGACAGTGCATTGTCAACTCTCGAGAGCCCACGTGATGAAGCTACTACGCTATAATACTAGACCAAGCCGGGTGCAATGTGCGTAATCAATGCTAACATATCTATGACAGCCTGCTCTTTCCCCAATTATAGCATTCAATGCAATATACGGTGACATTGAAGTGCTGCCGAATTACTCTCAAACGACCACACAAGACATCATTAATGGCTACACGATATTGACGTGGAAGCTGTGTTAAAAATAGGAAAACATGCACTTGCCTCAGCCAGCGCGGGGTCCAGATGGTTTGAGGCCAGTTGCTCGGACCGAAGCACCAAGCGCTCGGCAGCGATGGCGGTGACGTGTAGCGCAGTTGCGCGGACCGAAGCACCAAGCGCTCGGCCGCGATGGCGCTCCCTCGTAGCCGCTGCGGCAACCCGTAGCGGGAGTTGTGCGCAGTTGCGCGGCCCGAAGCACCAAGCGCTCGGCCGCAATGGCGCTCCCTCGTAGCCGCTGCGGCAACCCGCGGCGGGAGGTGTTGCGCAGTTGCGCGGCCCGAAGCACCAAGCGCTCGGCCGCGATGGCGCTCCCTCGTAGCCGCTGCGGCAACCCGCGGCGGGAGGTGTTGCGCAGTGCGCGGGGCCCGAAGCACCAAGCGCTCGGCCGCAATGGCGCTCCCTCGTAGCCGCTGCGGCAACCCGCGGCGGGAGGTGTTGCGCAGTTGCGCGGCCCGAAGCACCAAGCGCTCGGCCGCAATGGCGCTCCCTCGTAGCCGCTGCGGCAACCCGCGGCGGGAGGTGTTGCGCAGTTGCGCGGCCCGAAGCACCAAGCGCTCGGCCGCGATGGCGCTCCCTCGTAGCCGCTGCGGCAACCCGCGGCGGGAGGTGTTGCGCAGTTGCGCGGCCCGAAGCACCAAGCGCTCGGCCGCGATGGCGCTCCCTCGTAGCCGCTGCGGCAACCCGCGGCGGGAGGTGTTGCGCAGTTGCGCGGCCCGAAGCACCAAGCGCTCGGCCGCGATGGCGCTCCCTCGTAGCCGCTGCGGCAACCCGCGGCGGGAGGTGTTGCGCAGTTGCGCGGCCCGAAGCACCAAGCGCTCGGCCGCGATGGCGCTCCCTCGTAGCCGCTGCGGCAACCCGCGGCGGGAGGTGTTGCGCAGTTGCGCGGCCCGAAGCACCAAGCGCTCGGCCGCGATGGCGCTCCCTCGTAGCCGCTGCGGCAACCCGCGGCGGGAGGTGTTGCGCAGTTGCGCGGCCCGAAGCACCAAGCGCTCGGCCGCGATGGCGCTCCCTCGTAGCCGCTGCGGCAACCCGCGGCGGGAGGTGTTGCGCAGTTGCGCGGCCCGAAGCACCAAGCGCTCGGCCGCGATGGCGCTCCCTCGTAGCCGCTGCGGCAACCCGCGGCGGGAGGTGTTGCGCAGTTGCGCGGCCCGAAGCACCAAGCGCTCGGCCGCGATGGCGCTCCCTCGTAGCCGCTGCGGCAACCCGCGGCGGGAGGTGTTGCGCAGTTGCGCGGCCCGAAGCACCAAGCGCTCGGCCGCGATGGCGCTCCCTCGTAGCCGCTGCGGCAACCCGCGTCGGGAGGTGTTGCGCAGTTGCGCGGCCCGAAGCACCAAGCGCTCGGCCGCAATGGCGCTCCCTCGTAGCCGCTGCGGCAACCCGCGGCGGGGTGTGTTGCGCGGTTGCGCGGCCCGAAGCACCAAGCGCTCGGCCGCGATGGCGCTCCCTCGTAGCCGCTGCGGCAACCCGCGCGGGAGGTGTTGCGCAGTTGCGCGGCCCGAAGCACCAAGCGCTCGGCCGCGATGGCGCTCCCTCGTAGCCGCTGCGGCAACCCGCGGCGGGAGGTGTTGCGCAGTTGCGCGGCCCGAAGCACCAAGCGCTCGGCCGCGATGGCGCTCCCTCGTAGCCGCTGCGGCAACCCGCGGCGGGAGGTGTTGCGCAGTTGCGCGGCCCGAAGCACCAAGCGCTCGGCCGCGATGGCGCTCCCTCGTAGCCGCTGCGGCAACCCGCTAGCGGGAGGTTTGCGCAGTTGCGCGGCCCGAAGCACCAAGCGCTCGGCCGCAATGGCGCTCCCTCGTAGCCGCTGCGGCAACCCGCGGCGGGAGGTGTTGCGCAGTTGCGCGGCCCGAAGCACCAAGCGCTCGGCCGCAATGGCGCTCCCTCGTAGCCGCTGCGGCAACCCGTAGCGGGAGTTGTTGCGCAGTTGCGCGGCCCGAAGCACCAAGCGCTCGGCCGCGATGGCGCTCCCTCGTAGCCGCTGCGGCAACCCGCGGCGGGAGGTGTTGCGCAGTTGCGCGGCCCGAAGCACCAAGCGCTCGGCCGCGATGGCGCTCCCTCGTAGCCGCTGCGGCAACCCGCGGCGGGAGGTGTTGCGCAGTTGCGCGGCCCGAAGCACCAAGCGCTCGGCCGCGATGGCGCTCCCTCGTAGCCGCTGCGGCAACCCGCGGCGGGAGGTGTTGCGCAGTTGCGCGGCCCGAAGCACCAAGCGCTCGGCCGCGATGGCGCTCCCTCGTAGCCGCTGCGGCAACCCGCGGCGGGAGTTGTTGCGCAGTTGCGCGGCCCGAAGCACCAAGCGCTCGGCCGCGATGGCGCTCCCTCGTAGCCGCTGCGGCAACCCGCGGCGGGAGTTGTTGCGCAGTTGCGCGGCCCGAAGCACCAAGCGCTCGGCCGCGATGGCGCTCCCTCGTAGCCGCTGCGGCAACCCGCGGCGGGAGGTGTTGCGCAGTTGCGCGGCCCGAAGCACCAAGCGCTCGGCCGCGATGGCGCTCCCTCGTAGCCGCTGCGGCAACCCGCGGCGGGAGGTGTTGCGCAGTTGCGCGGCCCGAAGCACCAAGCGCTCGGCCGCGATGGCGCTCCCTCGTAGCCGCTGCGGCAACCCGCGGCGGGAGGTGTTGCGCAGTTGCGCGGCCCGAAGCACCAAGCGCTCGGCCGCGATGGCGCTCCCTCGTAGCCGCTGCGGCAACCCGCGGCGGGAGTTGTTGCGCAGTTGCGCGGACCGAAGCACCAAGCGCTCGGCCGCGATGGCGCTCCCTCGTAGCCGCTGCGGCAACCCGCGGCGGGAGGTGTTGCGCAGTTGCGCGGACCGAAGCACCAAGCGCTCGGCCGCGATGGCGCTCCCTCGTAGCCGCTGCGGCAACCCGCGGCGGGAGTTGTTGCGCAGTTGCGCGGCCCGAAGCACCAAGCGCTCGGCCGCGATGGCGCTCCCTCGCAGCCGCTGCGGCAACCCGCGGCGGGAGATGTTGCGCAGTTGCGCGGCCCGAAGCACCAAGCGCTCGGCCGCGATGGCGCTCCCTCGTAGCCGCTGCGGCAACCCGCGGCGGGAGGTGTTGCGCAGTTGCGCGGCCCGAAGCACCAAGCGCTCGGCCGCGATGGCGCTCCCTCGTAGCCGCTGCGGCAACCCGCGGCGGGAGTTGTTGCGCAGTTGCGCGGCCCGAAGCACCAAGCGCTCGGCCGCGATGGCGCTCCCTCGCAGCCGCTGCGGCCAGCCCCCACGGCTTCTGGTGCACTTGAGCGGCACTGTCGTGATTACCACCGGCAGTGAAAGCAGGACGAGCCCCGATGCGCGTGAACAGAGCCTGCTGCTCGGGACACAGGCGCGTCTCCGTGAGTTGGAAATCCATCAGTGATTGCCTGCCATCGAAGTGCGCATAAATCGCGGCCACACAAACAAGCGGGCTGCATTTACATCACAGTAGAATGACATACGCTGCTAGTTTTAATGCGTAAGCATTCTTTGGCGATTACCCCAGCCCCGTCACGCGAGAACTGTAAGGCCTTGTATCTGTACAAGAATGCGTAATTGGCAAGGCTGACATGTAATCATTATAATAGTGTAACTGTGGAGGATGGGAAGCTTTATAAGCGATAAGGAACCATTTAAACCATAAAAAAGGAGCCATTCCACTCTGTGAAGGTGGATGACCAGCGACGCTGCTTAACACATGACACAAACGTTACAAAGAATTTTGAACAGAGGTGCGAAGACATTTTATTTCTTGCCCTGGTCGGTGGTCATCGTAACGATAGGTACGCACACACATTTTCGTATCACCTCTATTGTTATTATATTAATTTCACCATATTAGCCTATAGTACGGACCCCCGAAGAGCAACGCACCTATGCTGAGCACGAGGTCGCGGGATCGAATTCCGGCCATGGCGGCCTGCATTTCGATGGGGGCGAAATGCGAAAACACCCGTGTACTTTTTAGGTGCACGTTAAAAAACCACAGGGGGTCCAAATTTCCGGAGTCCCCCATTACGGCGTGCCTCATGATCAGATCGTGGTTTTGGCACGTAAAACCCCATAATTTAATTTAGCAACGCACCTACCCAGAGCGACTGCAGGAACAGAGACGAGAATGCAACCGACTCCCCGAGGAGCCGGAGGAATCTAGACACGCGTGACGGTTCGATGGCACCGCACCACGAGAGAGCAGCAAGAAAGGAAACTAGGTACGGAAGTTCTTGGAACGTCGATAAAGAGAGGGTGGTTACGGAAGTTCTTGGAACGTAGACAAGGAGAGGGTGGTGTGAACGTAGACATGGCCGACCAGGGCCGGCCTTTCGGGCTAAGATTCATTGCCGCGAAGTGAATAAACTTCACTAGGCGGTCACACACTACGCCGACACATACTTCTATGCCAGACGAAAAACTTCCAACAATATTCAACAAACACTAAACAAACACGCACCTTCATGCCTGCTCAAAAATCAACACCAAATTTCACAAGGATGGTTTGGTGGGTAAAGCATCAAAACTCTAGTGTCTTGTGTCATTTATGAACAGATCTTTCTGGAAAAACTGTACCAAATTTTTTTGAAAAACCTCTTTTTACCCTTGTGCTGGGGACTTCTTTGGGTCCCAGGGGGGACAAGGGTAGTTCAAGGGCGCTTTGCAGGTCCCCTAGCCCACCAACCGGAGTCCACAGGGGTATATGTGGCTTGGGCCCTTTCTGTACTATCACCAGGATCGGTCCGCATTTTTGCTTAGGGAGTTGAAAAATTCACTGCACCCTAGCCATAAACAGCTGTGCTGTAAAAATTAATCACAGAGAATACCCGTAGGGATGCATAGGGCTCCATAGAAACCATAGTAGGGGTGGGCCACCTGACATTTGGGGGTCGGCCAACTGAAATTTGGGGGTGCGCCAACTTAAATTTCGCGGGTGGCCCAAATTGAAATGTGGAGATGGATCAACCTAAATGTTGGGGTGGGCCAACTTATATTCGGGGGTAGGCCAAGTTAATTTAGCGTAATTTAGGGTAGGCCCTGTTAAGGTCTTGTAAAAGATCGCAGTATCAATAAATAGATTTCGGGGTGAGCCAACTTAATTTCGGGTGTGCGCCAACTTAAGCATTGGAGGTGGGCCAGCTAGAAATTCAGTGTGGGCCAACTTAAATTTGGGGGTCTGCGAACTTAGCATTTGGGTGTTTGCTTGCCCATACTTCGACAACTGGAGTACAATTTCTGCATTCTTTTTGACACGAAACGCTGATAAAGGACGATTCACGTAGAATGCAAATTACAGCTCTCCGGTTGTGTAGCATCGCCTAGCAGTAGCTGCTTGTTTCGGGATGTGTTGGTTACGAGTGCATCTAGCGAGCATTCAGCATGGCCA
This sequence comes from Dermacentor silvarum, assembly GCF_013339745.2. NCBI lineage: Eukaryota > Metazoa > Arthropoda > Arachnida > Ixodida > Ixodidae > Dermacentor > Dermacentor silvarum. The sequence continues at coordinate 54,424,357 of NC_051163.1, forward strand.
TGCGTGAATGATGATGGTCTGTGCATTTTTTTCGCAAGAACATCTGCTTGACCACGTCAGACGAGCTTTATTTACACTGTACCAACTGCCGTACTTGACAACCTTGTTACATGACAGAAGATATGATTGGTATCGTTGGAAATAGTCTTAAACGAAGGGCATGTCGAGCCTGATGAGAATTAAGTGGCGCAATAAAATTAGAAAATTTACATATACATTGAGTCAAGTGAAGCAAGACAATTGTAACAGGAGAAAGCTTGTAAAGCTTTCGTCCTGCAGCGGACAATAAATAGGCTGATGACGATAATTATGATCATGACGATGGTGATGACAGTAAACATGGGCAAATGCACTAAAGTAACACATAAGACATTTGCCTTATGTGTCCCATCACTGTGTTCGTTGTTTCTTGTAATCAACATCGCCTTCGTCCAACACTCATGCTAGTATGACGTCATTATATAGTAACCACGAATAAAGTAAGTCCTGCAACGGTGTGCAAAAATGCTGGTACAAATTTAGTAGGTGGTGCTCTGAACATAGCGGTCATGACATCACTTTCGGCGACTTCAATTGCTTCATTCACCTGTAGTACTCAGAAGTATGTGCTTCTGTTACCCTCGAAAATTCGTCGCGGGAGAGTGCGCCGTGGAAGCCACCTATTTATGCTATTTGCTCAGCAACGAAAAAAAAATTGATACTTTATACGCCGCTTAACTTAACTATAGCCTTTTACCACAAATAAATATGTCTTCTCATAGATAGCGACAAACAGGCTGAAACTCAACTGCACGTGTGAACTACACGTGTAAAGGTGTCGTTAGGCTTACGGTGTATCTTTGATGGCTCTTTAGAGCACCTAACTTTTGCAAACTATGTATTGTTTCTGAATCGCAAGGTTGAAATTCCCGCTGTATAGCTGCATAAGTAACAAAGCTTACTATTAGTTTTCTAACTTGAAAGTCTTGACAATTGCTAATGAACTAAGAAAGCAGATTTGTCAGTGGTTAAGGTATACTCGCTTGGAGTGACTATCACACACCGGTTACATGAGTTTTACAGGAGCCTTACAGTAATCTTACAGGAGCCTTACAGCTCACCAAGCATGCTAAGAAACAAGGTTTGTGTGTGTTTATATCTTTACGGCGCGGCAGTCACGTATAAAGGTGTATTTAGACTATTTACAAGGAAGGCAACGATATACAACCAAGATGCCTGTCGAGACCGATTACACCTCGACACGTCAAATCGTCATCTGCTGACTCTGGTGCCACGAGTGGCGCCAAAGTCAGAAGATGACGCCTTAACAATATGAACCTTTTTTTTTTGCGTACCAGTATTGGGAGTGACCACCTCGTTCTAACACTTCCACGGCTATTAAATTAATAAACAACTTGCCCGGTCCCGATTGGATTCCAGTACCTCATTTTAGTGTGCTTGTATTGACCCTTTTCACGGAGCAGTTTGTTTTAGAGAAACGAGATGGAGCTCCCGGCGGCGCGCCATACCTCTCCTCAGCGACCGCGCGCGAATACGAAATCATTACCGCTTCTACCTTGCTTCTGTGCGACAGCTGTCGGAAATGCAACTGAGTTTTCGCTAACACACTGTGCTCCAATCATGCTAGATTGAATCGTGTGGATTGGAGACGTGTGCAGTAGTTGGCTGCAAAAATAGTGACTGGCATGTTAAGGAATGGAATGAATCTGCGCGGCCGAGTTCGCGGACCGCTGCTGCAACTGTTCGAACGTGTTACCAGCACTTCGTGATGTACGGCTTTCCTCGAGGATACAGAAATTTGCTCATCCTCCAGCGTTGTATCGCTAACCTTCACAGAAAGGGCTTCAGCCCTAGATCGTCGGCGAGAGTGAGTACCACTCGTTAAATAATGACAAAGGGAGTAGCGCCGCTTACCTGTCATAGTAAGCTTCGCGCACGTTATTTATACGCATCTGTCCCAAATGGAAGGAAAAATTACACCCATTCTATCGCCGACGTATCAAGAATAAGTGAATGGGCGCACACTTGAATATATGCGCGCTGTATACGCACAATAAATGACGGACTACACCTATGGCACTACGAATGGTCGAAGCTGAATGTTTCGTGACGGTCCACAAGAGTAAGCGAGTTACTAGCTGTAATATACAGTGTTTCAGCGAACACTTTCAAAAATTCTTAAAGGTTGCCTGTGCAGATAGCACAATTTTAGTTCATGAGCTGGTCTACTCGAAGAGGCGGACATTACTTGCACAAGAAATTGAAATGCATAATTGAATAATTACCAATAATTCACTAATTAGGTTTTTAACTAATTACCTGATGACCCATATTGCAATTGACAAATTGTAGCCGTGGAGTTCGCATGGCGGATCCACTTGGAACGAATTCTCGGGATGACACCCAGTTTCGAGATATTAATTATCGAACTTTGCGGAGAAATGCATTGGCGTTCCAGTTAGTATCTTAAGCAAACGTCGCTTTATGCATTCAAGCACAATATTAACTGGAACGCCAATGTATTTCTCCGCAAAGTTCGAGAATTAATATCTTGAAACTGGTGTCACCCTGAGAATTAATTCCAAGTGGATCCGCCTTGCGAACTCCCCGACTACAATTTGTAAATTGCAATACGGGCCATTAGGTAATTAGTTAAAAACTTAATTAGTGAATTATTGTTAATGATTCGATTATGCATTTCAATTTCTTGTGCAAGTAATGTCCGCCTCTTCGAGTAGACCAACTCATTAACTAGAATTGGGCTATCTGCCACAGGCAACCTTAAATAAATTTTGAAATCGTTCGCTGAAACAACCTGTATATTTGCTACAAGGTATTACAATGTACTAAACAGCTACGTTTCAAGCCTTGTGCGCAGCAAGAACAAATTTATCGGTACTGAGCACAGCCGCGAGCGATAAGGCCGAAAATAATCAGATAGTGGCCGCAACCGAGGAACTTCACTGAGTCCGAAACTGACAAGCCACTGCTTCAAAATATTTGCCGAATAAAGAACAAAGAGCAAAACACACTAATTCTGACTGAATTCGTAATCGTAAAGCTTGGATAGCTTGGAATACATATTTAGCCCCGCTTTTAGAACAAGCACCATATACGCTGCTTGCGCCGTTTCAACATAGCTTAATCAGCTCTGAAAGCACTTTTGCATGTTCTCTGAAGCTGTGATCAAAGCTTCGTGTCGTCCACCTAGTCACCGTCTACGATATCTCCGAAAACAGAGGTTTTTTCAGCCGCGCCAGCGTCATACACTTCCATTGTAAACAAGGAGGCAATGGAGGCAGTTGAGGCAAGCAATGGACGCGTCACCACGTGATCAAACATGGCAGCGCCCACGGGATCGCCGCCAAAAGGGTCAATACACCGCATGGGCCAAAAAGAGCGTGTGGAATGTTTGAAAGGCGTACTTTACAAACCCTCACACAGAATGTCATTGACGATGTATGCACCACCAAAACCGACATTAGAAGTGAGGCGATGGCCTACCTGGTATTCAATTTGAAAGACTGCCGAATGAGCGAGTCGTGGCGAGGCAGCACGCCGAGCTGCCCGTGGATGGCCTGTGGTCAGCGGTCGGCCAATGAGAGGCAGCCGCATCGGATGGGAGAATGGTGAACGGGTGGTCATTCCCTTGCAAGGCTGCGCCAAAAGCAAAACAATTTGTTGTACGCTGCTCAGTGTCCTCGTTGTGCCAGAATTCTCCCGCATATACTGCGAAGACACGGGCAAAAATTCCCACCGCGTAACAACTATTAGAAGGCATATTTTTATAGTATGGGCATCGCAGGCTTAAAAGCAACGCATTCTACAGGGAAAGCAAAGTACCGGTTGCTTCATGCGGCGCATTAAACGGCGGGATACTGAAAGGTCGTAAAGAACAACTTTGTAGGTACGACCGACATCGTGTAGTGCCGGTATGCACGATGGGATAAGCTACCTAGGTCTTTTATGACGACGACGCCAGGTGGAAAACAGCAGACAACGACTGTGCTTGCTGGCAGTATTTCATAACAGCGCAAAGGACAAGGACTGAAAGGAAGACATACGACCGGACGGGCGCTGATCTATGCGTTCCCTACCGTCCTTTGCGCTCGTGGGAACGCGGCCAAAAAAATCAACCAACTCACAAGAACCAAGCTATTATTGCGACTCTTCTTGCGCCGCTCCTTCTAAGGCGTGGCGCTGCTGAGCTCGAGGGCCCGGGTTCGAACCCGGCCGCTTTTCCCGGAGACCGCGGATAGAAAGAAATTCCTGTGTACCGTGCATTGCGTGCACGTTACTGAGCCCCGGCAGGTCAAAATTAATCCGGAGCCCCCCACTACGGCATGCGTCTTACAAGCTGATGTGTCTTCGGCTAGCAACCTTGCGGCAGCGTCTGACCTTCGTCCGGGACTCGAAGCACGTGACGTGTACGTCATGAGCCTCCTATATATGCCACTTTGGAGCGAGCAATAAACGTTCCATTTTTCTACGTTCACCATGTAGTTATTTTATGTACCAGACGCAACGTATCACAAACAAATTGTGGTATTGGCACGTAAAACGCGATAAATTATTTTAATTTAATTTCTGCAAGTCATTCAGCCCACGGCATGTTTCCACGCAGAGGGCAGACGCTGCCTTCAACATGGCCATTCGTGTGAGCGCGAGCCCTGATAGCCGAAGAGTGATTGAAAAAAAAATGTGGTTGATCCCTCTTATATAGGAATCGGTATAGAACACGAAAGTGAAACGTGTCTTCACAGAAGTAGTGTAATGTTTATTGCACATTGATATATAATGTCTATTGGTGTTTTGTGGCTAAAGCGCCCTTAGGCGTTGATGCACCCACGCTGACGCCTGGTGGCACGTCTCCTCCATCACGACTACCAACGTCGATGACCATGAGCAACCGTCGTGCATATGGAAGCTGCACTACGCTGCACACGCTAGCACAACGCGAAAGACGAAGCACGTAACTGACACACTAATACAACGCGCAAGACAAAGCACGTAACTGAATCGTCACCGAGTCAAATCAGCGCGTACAGCGCGTCGTAATTGCAGCCTCCGCGATCAACTTCAGAAACATTTTCAGAGCTAATTGCGGAGGCCACGCTGCGCTGTGCTGAGTACGGTGAACGCCACTACCAACGCCACCTAGGTGGCGTTGGTAGTGCTTCTTGATGCCAGCGTCCCTTCGAATGCTGGCATCGAGGCGTCGTAGTGGTGAGACCACCGAAGCGTTCACTGTCGGTGCGCGTTAGTGTCATAATGCAGTACTTCTCTTTTCTGCTCGTAGGCGGCGGCACCGCCCCGAACAAGAGCGCGGGTACACGGAGGAGTGTTAGATATATAAGGCGCGTCTGTGTAGCTCTCTGCAAAGGCGTTTGTGGCGCAATGGGTTAAACGCTCGGCGATCTATCGTCGCGGACCGAGAGGTCGTGGGTTCGATTCCCAAATTTTGCATGTTTGTGGAAATTTTTCTTCTGGTTTCTTTCTTTGTATTATGTTCTATGACGTATTTCCGTGACGGAAATACGTCAGTGAAGTCTTGGTGGACCCCGGCATAAAACACTTTCGTGTTAAAATAAAATACCCTGAAATGACGACGAAGAAAGATTACGTTAGGTTAGGTTCCACTTGATTAGGTTATCCTTACGGAAACGCTTCCCAAACTAGAACTCGCTTCACTTGCTCCGGTTGCTGACCCGGCGCTCATTTTTTTCCTACCGTGCATATAGCCGTCTGGTTCATATTACACGACTTCGGGCCTGTAGCACCGTTCAGTTACTAAGACAGGACGCGTTTAGAACGCCTAAATTTACAGATGGTTTAAGCTTCCATCCACCGACTGGCTTTCTCTCTAGACGGCCGAAGCACGCCAAGGGCACAAAAGTGGATTGAAGAAGGGCGTTGACGCAGAATAGCCGGTAAATATCTAACTGATATCAGCGTAATAGAGCAGGACAAAGAAAGAACAGCGCTTTGTCGTCCCTGTTCTTGCTTTGTTCTGTGCTTTTCGGCTCTTCAACATAAGAGAAATAGCTACACGTAGCAGATTTTTAAGGCTTTCCTTCCTTGAAGTGAATCAGCGCATGCATCCTTACGAGTGGGCCAATTGTATGGCCAGCCAGTAGAGTAGTGCTGACAAAGCGTTGTACGCTATTGCGGCAATTTAGATCATATTTAACACGTGACTACGGCTGGCATGTTGCTACAGTATTGATGGTGTGCCCGCAGCCGCGAAGTTGGGCTTGGAGCATAACACGACCCAACGCGGACAACATGTGGTGACTTAATTCTCCGACTAATTAAAGGTTGTTGCCGCTGCTCGAAATACCACCAGGAGCAATTGCGCGCGTCTGCGCGTAACAACCTGCCAACACTTTCCCGCAGAAGCTGTGCCGGCTGCCGACAATTTATCGACTGCACATCTTAGTTCGCGAGGAGAACTCACCCTGTCGTCTCTCCTAGGACAGGTGGGTTACAAGTGGAACCAGGAAAACCGAAGAACTGTGGTGCATTTCCGGCTCACCGTACTCTGGTTCTGGTTCCGTTCCTGTCTTCGGCGATGCCGTCGTGTTCTTTTTCGCTCACGAGCCAGCAGGTTAAACCGCGTGCCTCGCGAGTTCTAGCTCTTCTTCCTCGTTTCTACGATGCAGCGTTTACCGCATTTCGGTTTCGTTATTATCATAATCATCATTAGCAGCAATCATCAGCCTATATTTCAAATCTACGGAGTGTGAAGGCATCTCCTAGAGATCACCGAAGCATACCATCTGTCCCGCCCAGCAAACTTGTCCTATGCCCGAAGGACGTCCTAATGTCATTAATGCTCATCATTCTCTGCCACCCTCGATGGCGTAGCCCTTCCTATAGCTCCATCTATGTTACTTATACTTCTAGCTTATACGCTGTACAGTGGAAGTTCGCAGAAAAAATTCCACGAAAAGCCAATTGCGACGGTTGAACGACGTAAAAACCTGAGTTTGAGAAAATGTCGATAAACAGCAGCCCCCCTGCGAGATCAAGCATTTGAAATGCGAGCGGATGTGTCACAGAAAGCTCGCAAGAATGTACACTTTTGACACAGAGTAAACCTGTGATACAAAGTAAAAAAAAAAAAAAAAAAGAGAATGGCGTCGTTGGCGCTCAGCAAAAAAGACGCAGAACTCTTCTTCGACGTGACCTCCGAGATTGGGTGACACCCACGGTGCATTGAAAATCTCGGAGGCTATATATGGTCTGATATTTCGTTATACACTGCAGAAACTCGTCGATACGTTGCTGTGTGTGAAGAACCGGTCCCTTTTATAGTTTCCACAGGGTTGCGTGCATTAGCTTCCCGGTTGTTACTTTCCTGCTCCCAGTTGGTTGCATCGAAAAAAAAAAAAAAATACAGCGACGGCGCACAACCAAGTCTGTGGCGTCCTACGTTCACCGCCGCATGTCGCCGCTGAAAAACGGTTACCTCGCATAAGAGAGAGGCATCAAATTAATTATCCCGACGGCACATTCTCCGAAACCTCATCGCTTGTAACACATCAGGTGTTCCTGGGAAAAAGTGGATGCTTCGTGAATGTGCTGGGTGTGCTGCATTGAGGAGTCGACAGAAGCTGCCGTGTGGTGCAGAAGGATCGACACCACCGGGTTCAGATCACCGGTTGCCGATCTAAACATGGCTCCCGTTGTTGTTGTCGTCGTCATCATTGTGGTTGTCGCCATTACCCCTAGTGGAAAGCCCATAGGAGGAGGGCGAATGCACAAGAGGTCGCTTCAAATCCAGGTTCGTGGACGCTGTTTTGGGACGTTAGGTATAACTTGCGCGGTTACTATATGATGCGTGGAAACTGGAAAAAGGGGGCTGCGGGTGCTCTTAAGGACGTCGTTATTATCTAAGATTTGACCCAAGCAGCAGACGGAAATTATAAGCTCCATTCTTTTTCTCGCTTGGGTTGCCAGGTGGCATAACGTCAGTAGGAAATTAAATATAAGCTTGCAGCCCCATTTCATGCAGATAATGCCGCAGTGACTTACAGAATGTGCTGTTCATAATCCATCGTTCACAGTCTTCAGCTTGGTCAATGTTCAATCTCACATCTCTAAGTAGACTTTCGCGAATTGTCTTCAACCCAGGGCACGTTTTAACTCACGGCTGCGACCACTCCATAAAAGTGTTCTACATCAATGTTATGCCGGGCAGTTATGGTTAGCTTTGATGAGAGGGTTTTCAATAGTTCGACGGCATCCTATTTAGGTGCAAATGAGGGTAGCTTTTTTTATCTCATTAGAGGTGCTGCCGTAAGCATTATTGGATGTTGCGCTTAGGTGCTATTTAGAAGCTGCTAGTAAGCAAAAATATAATAGTTACTGAAAGCAAATTTCTTACCGAGACTGCTTCTACAGTATAGAACAGTTAATCTACAACAAATTTAGCCAAAGTGATTTTTCTTTGAAGCTGCCCACTAAAAGTGTCACTTTGCGATGATAACCTGATGTGCTTCCTAGCTCATGTTAACGCATACTTGGAAAGCAGCGCTTTTCTTAGGAATTCCGCTAAGCTTACATGTCTTTCGTTGTGGTTCGACTTCAATTTCTCAAGTGCTACGTGTCCTCTGAAGTAAATAATTAAATTTTATCATAGCTCCCTATATACGGGGCTACTGATTTACTCACCTAATATTTTTTTTCTCGTTACCCGGCCACTGCTATTTATCAAGTTAATTTCCGCGCCTTCCAGAAGAATAGCTTTCCGCCTGAATAGGTGGAGCAACGCTCTATGTCACAGACGATTTCCTGAATAAAAAAAATATTCTGCGCGAATTAAAGAAAACGGTCAGACACCCCCGTTCGCGCAGTGAGCCCAAAAGAACCGGCATCTTCTTGAGCACAGGTACGTCGATTAAGCCCATGCACGTGGCACTTGTTCTCACCGTTCGAAAACGTTGAATTCATTCCAGTAAGAAGAACTTGATTCCTGCTTACGTAAATAGGGCTCTCGTACGAGCTACGACTTAGGATTCACTTCGTCGTGACGACACTGTGTCCTAACCCACAGTTAAGCCTGTCGAGTGCCTCGTGGCTGTGTCACGCCTGGTCGGTTTGAAGCTGCGAGCAGGCTTCCTTTTTTTTATGCTTCATAACTGCACGCTGACGACACGCTGCGATGGATTTACCCAGTAGATCGGCTGAGTCAACAAAGCGACCTTTCACCACCGCTGAGCCTAACTGCCCGGGAATTGTAAGCCTTTGCGAAGGTGTACACTGAAGTTGTCGCGCGCGCATTAACCAATGCGTGGGAAGAGATGGGGGCACAACACTCATGTCTCTACCGAATTTTTTTTTCGTGGTTTGGATGATCGGTTGTGATGACTTAGGTATAGGGACGAAAGGACTCCAGTGGTCAGTATACCGAAACCTGACCACCACGGGGAAGTTTTCATAGCATCTCACGGGTAACGGCGGATAAGAAAGACCAACACGTTACGAGTCGAGTAGGAGGAGTTTCGACGATGTTGAATTCGAATATATCGAGCTTGAAGGAATGAAAAGGGCTTCTTCTGTAAGCTGAGCCTTTACTCTTCTTGATTTGAACCTCGTCCCTGCAACCACCCACGTCGCCTTGAAATGCTAAGTGTTCATATCTCCAAATGCATTATTTGCCCACGTTTCAGTCGACGAGTTTGCTGTCCGACTGACGCGCTACGTTTGCTTAGTCGCTATGACGTTGTCCTGGTGAGCACGAGCTCGGGATTGGACTCTCGGCTGCGGCGGCCGTATTTCGATGAGAGCGGCCTGCATAAATGCTTGTGTACAGAGCTCTGGGTACATGCAAAACAACGAGACACCCGTTCAACAGTGATCTCCCACTATAGCATCTGTCATAGCCGAGGTTGGTTTGGGACTTCAATCAATCAATCAATCAATCAATCAATCAATCAATCAATCAATCAATCAATCAATCAATCAATAAACCAATCAGCTTTCCGCTAGAGTCAACCATCACTGCCTTTCTGCGATATAGTTTCCGTCTCCACTCACATAAGCCATCTCCGTTTCCTTTCTTTATTAAACTCCACAAATTGGTTGCGGGAACTGACTTCACTACTACCACTGAGCATCATATTCCAAGCTCATTTCAAGTAAGCCATCAGGGCCTTGATTTTGCTTGCTATATAAGCTTACTTCGGCGTCGTTTTCTTCGTATTTATTATTTTAGTATTCTTGCTTTGTTATGCAAGACATAGCAGTGATTCCATGTTGTACTCTTCTTACATTCATCCTTTTTATTTTTAATCTTGCAAATTACGTATATTCGTTTTACGCCTGCATTTCCTTTATTCGTAGAATCTTTTAAAAGGAAATGTCTTCTCCTTGGTCATACCGGTCACGCTGTTTTACCATGGTATAACACTCATTGGGGGGCGAATTGCACTCTTTCGGACAAGGAACCCTCGTATGCCTACAGCATACAGCTCTAATGCATAATTTAAGCTATAATGTATACACCAGCGTACCGTCGTAATAACAAGTTTTAATTAGAGTTCTGAAGCACAATAAATTATTTGTGCGTGCATTTCAGTTGCTTCTCCATTCACTAGCATTTCGCGTTCCGCTGACTGATTAATTCACTACGCGACTGAACCTTTCGTTCGGTTATTCCTTCCATTATTGATTCATTCATTCGGGCGGCCCACTCACCTCCCCACTAATTCCGACGTGGTCACGCTATAGCTCCAACTTCTCCGTCGACACAATCCGCTCAGATGCCGGTCCGCCTCCGACCCTTCCCTCTACGAACAGCCATCATCGCAATTTACAGAGCTGCGGTGCTTGCTGGAATTACAGAGTGCTTGCCGAAACGGTTGCTTTGTCTGCATCGTTTTGACCCGCGCTAATCATTATAATCAAGGGATTTTCTCTCAGGTCGTTTCACGAAACAGCAGACTCGGTGAAGCAGAGCGCCGTGTGCCTGATTAGACCATCCTCTCAGCACACCCGCGAAGAGGTCGAGCGTTTCCTTTCTTCCTGCCCGAGCGTGTAGACGTGTTCGAGCTCGCACATCACGAACGTGACCGCTTTTGGCCATGTTCGTATGACATGATTGAAGCTTTTAGCGCACAGCAAGACGAGAAGTAGACACGAGACACACGAGCACTGTAGAGCCAATTAGTTCTACAGCGCATCGTGTGTTTCGTGTCACGAAACACACGATAGTAGACACGAGACACACGAGCACTGTAGAGCCAATTAGTTCTACAGCGTATCGTGTGTTTCGTGTCTGCTTCTCGTCCTCGTCTTGTGGTACGCAAAAACGCTTCAATCTCGCTCATCACTCATACTACAGAGCTTTTAGGTTGGCCGTAAACTTCTTGCCGTGTACAGATTAACGGGTTTACCGGGGCCGTAAACGCAGCAGCGTGAGACTTGATACAGTAGCACAAGGTCGCTAGACAAGTTTGAAGGTAGCGCCATTTTCCCTTTCCCGGCTACCCTCCTCCACTGATACTCTCCTGCGTGGAGTGCCGTTAGCGCCCCCAAACGGTTCCAAACCTCTGAACACGCGTGTAAAAGATAAATAGCTTCTAGCTTGTGGCGTAAGATACATTTATTATCGATACTCATTTCGAAACTTTTTCGTAGAGTCAATCATTATTCATAGGCGTATGCTGGCGTAAATTTACTAATCTGGATTACCATAGTAATTTGTATTCTTTCGAATCGCCTTCAAAACGTCCGCAAATAAACGTAGACGGCTATTAAAAAAAATGGGCGAGCTGTATCACAAGAATGATTGCGGTTACGACTGGGTGCAATTACAATATTTTTCTTACACCGACGCAGCCACAGATGCAGGCAACCTACAGCATCAATCTGCGCACCCTTGAATCCTTGGAAAGCAGCTTCGGCAAATAAAGGTATTCTTGCGCAAGAGACTTGCGCGGCAGGTAATTAGCTTGTTTGTGAGCAGCTCTGGCGGAGTCTCAGACCATGTAGTTTTAATGAGTGGGCTGCTTACAGGTTTGTGATTAAAATATTTCAGCCTCTGCGTCATGTTCTGTAATCAATGCTGCATGAGCGCACAAACAATAGCGGTGTATTATCGTTACGCCTGTAATTCTTTTACAAGTGAGCTCTTTCTTACGTAATCGAACATTTAACCTCACGTTCTCTATACATGTTGCGAGTATTAGTTATACTAACAATAGGTTACACAGCAACGTACTCGGACGCAATTCTTTTAGTTCATTTATTGCATACTAAAGGGCCACACGCATTGCATATGACATGAAAGCGAGAGAAGCTTCATTGAACCAGAAAGAGGAAATGTCGTCTGGAAGAGCGCGTCTCTGGCCTACTGATCCTGGACTACTGAAGACATGGCAAAGAAAGAGGGAGATAGCAGGGGATAATGCAATTGTACGATAATGCATGTTTTATAGCACGCGTCATGGGTTTAGTTTTTGTGAATGACTATTTATCCGAACTGCCGCTGTTAACGGGTTGTTCTTTGGGTTATTTCTCTCGCGAATGAAGCGGTTTCTGTATCCCTAACTATACGCCAACGTTATCACGAATTCGATGGCGAGAATGCATGTTTAATCAGATTGCGCGCGTCACACGAACAGCGTCGTACATTTTTAAAATCTTCGTGAGCACTAGTGATTGCCTTGACACTTGTACAGTTACCGGACGGCCTTCGGCCCTGAGATTAGATTCAAACGACCCACGGATGTGTTCGCCGCTATGGTCGCTATTGCCGTGATTAGAGTGTTGCTTATTTTTCTGGGCAAAAGGTCGTCCTATAAAGAGTTAGTTTCGAAACTCGAACTTTTCCCAGTGTTTCTGGTTCTTATCATCACTGTAACGTGGCAACAAACCGCAACAAAATGCGTGAAACGTTATCCTGATGAGTGATACGTTAGGTCCAATGGGCATGCGCGCCTTCTACCAGAGGCTCCCGTGGCTGGTTGCTGTGATTGCGTAACAACACGGCAGTGTCTAGACCAGCCAAGACCGCCCCCTTCGAGTCGGATTCACCCTTGCTACTGCGATTGGTTGCGACATAAATAAATTGTAAAATCAGCCATCGCATAGTGCCACCTCAATGTCAGGGCACAGTACTAGCGATGCATTGTCGTTATTATCGAAATATTAATGCGTAACCATTCTGTGGTAAGTACCCCAACCCCATCACGCGAAAACTATAATGCCTTGTATCTGCACAGAAATGCGTAATTTCCAAAGTTAAGACATTTAATTGTTATAATAGTGTAAATGGAGATGATAGCTTTATAACTCATAAGGAACAATTTACACATAAAAAGTTGATCACAGAGAAACAGGGCTCTATAGAAAATGTATGGGAAGCTCATTTATATAGTAGGGGTGGGCCTTGTGGTGGCCAACTAAGAATTTGGGGTGGGCCAGCTTAAATTTGGACATGGACCAACTTAAGTTTGGAGGTGGCCCAACTTCAATTTCGGGGTGGGCCAACTGAAATTTGTGGATGGGCTAACTTGAAATCTGGGGGTGGGCCAACTTAAATTTGGTGGTGGGCCAAAAAATTTAGATGTCGGTCAAAAAAATTGGTACTATGTTTGTGCATACTTAGGCACTTCCAGTGGAGGTTTTTGTTGTGTTACGATGCTGCGATGCTTAGCTGGACGTCATGAAGCTGGTGAGCTGTTTGTACTTTCGCCTAGTAGATGGTGCCACAGCGTTAGCGTTAGTGAAGCGTTGGCGATGCGGTACCATCTGGAAGCCAAATGCTTCGCCGCAGCGTTAATTTGATTCGGCGCTTTAGGCCTGTACATGATGATGGTATGCTAAACCGTGGATCTCTCAGCATGTAATCCGCGGTTCCCCTAAGAGGCGTCGCTAGCGCAGAGGGCCTAACGTATCACGTGTTATGGTTACGTATCCACGCAAAAGTAAAACGGTCCGACATAGAGAGCATTGAAATCATAATATAAGCACTGTAAAAGCACTACCCATGCAGCGGTAATATGAGCGAGATGCAACACTATGCAAGACTTTATGATACATTCAAACACAGTTGTGGCAATATAAAGAAAATACAATAGATGAGTGGGACTACAGTTCGAAATTGCTCTAGTAACTGATGCATAAGAAACGCATGATAGGTTCTGATGAGACTATAGTTATGCGTTTACTTTGCACGCGTTGTGTTATAAGGTCTTGAACAACAATTGAAAGAAACGAAGTTACTTCTTCAATGATTCCAACGGTACCCGCGAGATGACTGTACGACGTTGGATCGCGCCATGTTCGTGTTAACAATTGGAATCAAATTGACTATGTCTTAATATGATTGTTAGTAAAAATTATTTCACAAAGAAAGAGCCATTGACAAAAGTGGGTCTAGCAATGCCTACTAGACGTGGAAGCGTAAGCACACGAAATAAAAGCAGCAGTTGCAGAGCAACTACAGGGCACGTCTTGTCGCGTTGGAGGCAGCATCACAGTGATTACAGTAAACCGGTGTTTAAGTTCTTTAAAGTTTAGAGATAGTGGCCGATCCCTTTCTTATATTGGAAGCTCGGAATAAAAAAAAAACTTTTGGTACATCGCAGTAAGTAGAATTTGAATGCATGTCCTAAATACAGCATGTTTCGTTCAAATCGTAAAAAGCAGTCCCGAGTAAGAGCTTTTCGACGTTCACACGTACTTGAATCTCGACTTCGGAGCTTGTACAAAGCGGCATCTTAACCTCAAAACCCGACTGAAATGAAATGAAGGAATAAGAACGGCAACATAGAAACACATGTGACGCAAATAAACAGCAATAAAAATAAATGACCACGACGCGGCTAAGAGAAAGAGCGGTAAGTAACAAGCGCGGTGCTTTGTAGTTTCCACCGAGGCACAGACGATGCCAGTGACAAGAAAAAAAAAACGAAACTAAGAAAGAAACATTGTTGTTCGGTGACGCAAGCTCTACGATAAATCTTGCGGTGTGCTCCTACACAGCAATCCAAGCAATCTCGCTGTTACTTGCGGCACATGGTGGCTTAGTTCTCCCGTCTATTCATTATCTCCGAGATTGCTGCCTCCTTCTTATCGTCCTACAGCCGCCGCGATAACGAGATTGAGCTACTTTCTTTAGATGACCCGGAACCGTCTCGTTCCGTGCAATCGTATGCGCTGTTGCTGCCACTCTCGACCAATTGCGTCATGCTTCGGGTGGGTGGAAGCTTTGAGCCGAGGTATATACCGCTTCACCTATACAGCCAGGCGGCCACTGGAGTTCTACTGGGGATTGGATCGTGAAAGTTTCATTGTCGTGTGTAGCCTTTGTTCTCGCGTTGGCCTTTGATACTATAAACGGTTTTTTTGTAACGTTCAAGTGTAAAAAGGCTTGCACGTTCGAAAGGAGACAGAAAAAGAAACCCAAATCTGAGCTTGTATTCACGAAAAAAAAAGCAAATTACTCGTAAATTTTGTATTGTAAAAACCTTATGTAATGAGAATGAGTTATATCTAATGATGTACAGGTAACTGTGTTGCTGAAATGTTTTTTTGGTTGCATCTACATCCACTGATCTGTACTAGATCCGCGCCTACGTCTCTTCCTACTGCTCGTTTGTGTTTCTGCTGCTGTCTTATTGTATGGCACGTACCCATGAGGGAGATTGGCCAATGTAGATGCAGAGGCGAGACGTAAGTGGCCGGGTAGGTCAATATAAAATAAGAAAAATGAAATGGAAAAGAATGCTAACGAGTTTGGGAATGGGTAGTTTAGGTTCTTGTTGTTGAGACACGTGGTCCGATACGACGTGCAGGGTGCTGGATGGGAGGCAAATGCGAGGTTTGGAAGCTGGGGCTGCGTTATAAACCCAATTAGTCGCCTTGTAGACGTTTACTAGCAGTATTTCAGCACCATTCCAGCCGTCCTTTAGTCGGGTTAAGGAGGCAGAGCAGCGGCACTACACCACTGGCTGAACTTCGCGTGGCACCGTGCGTTCTAGACGCGCAGTACCTCGGAGACCATGGACCACCACCGCCCTGTTTAGAGCACGCCACAAAATGGCGCCACACTCGAGCGTCGTGATGGCGGCGAAGCAGAGCGTCAGGTTTCGTTCCCACAATAGCGGCCGTCCAAATCCAGGGACCAGCGGCGGCGGATACCACCGGTAGCAAAAACAGATCTCGAAGGCTATGCTTTTGCTGCCTGCACGCGCCGGAAACATTTAGTAACGCAATGAACGGGGCTAGTTGGTGTACGTTCATGATTGTATTGCGCGTAGTGTTACAGGCCTCAGTGAGGCAGGTGTATAGCGCTCAGTGTACCACTAAGCGCAATACACTCATGAACGGATACACTTAATCAACGCCATGTTTTGGACATTGCCTATGCAGTTCGGTGGTAGATGTCGTCCATCGCAGATCCACAAATGATTCCCCTAGAATAGTTTACGCTGTGGAACCTTTGTAGGTATTTCCTAGGATCAGGAGACCCTGATCATGAGAAGGAAATTTACAGAAAAAAAAAAAAACTCGGCACTAATGCAATGGTAAACTCGGCGGTAATGCAGTTCCACTCAACGTGAAAGCTGGGGAAGTGCGGAGCAGTGATCCGCCGGTGTTTCCCTTGTGTTTATCTTGTTTTATCCTGTGTTTATCTTGTGTTTATCAATCCATCATCCATTTTGACACCTGTGCTAAGACACAACTGGCCGTAAACCGCAGCGCACATGGAGCCAAAGCCTTTGCTGATGATAGTTGGAAACTATTTTAACAAATTTCTGTTAATTAATGCGCTTAATGCTTAATTATTCCTGTCTTTTGAATTATTCTGAATCATGTCAGTTTATGTTTAACCAGTTTTGATCAATTCTGCACTTGTTCTGACCCTGTTTTGAGCACTTGTTTTTGAGCGTGATCACGCGACAGATGCCGACGCCGACAGCCCGGGCCCCTAAAGTGCTCCGGACTTAAAAATGTCTTGGAGCGCCTACGGCAGGCATAACCTAGCTGACTGGGAGCTTTCCACTGTTATTGAAAAGAAAATTGTACAGTCATTACATTGTACCGCTGCTAACATACGGGGCAGGAACTTAAAGTTAACAAAGAAGCTCGAGAACAAGTTAAGGACCGCTCAAAGAGCGTTGGAACGAAAAATGTTAGCACTAGCGTTGAGACAGGAAGAGAGCGGTGTGGATCAGAGAGCAAACGGGGATAGCCGATATTCTAATTGACATTAGGAGAAAAAAAAACGGATACGGCAGGCCATGTAATGAGTAGGATGAATAACCGGTGGACCATTAGAGTTACAACATGAGTACCAAGAGAAGGGAAGCGCAGTCGAGGACGGCAGAAAACTAGATGGGTGGATGAAGTTAGGAAATTTGCAGGCACAAGTTGGAATCATCTAGCGCAAGACAGGGGTAATTGGAGATCGCATGGAGAGGCCTTCGTCCTGCAGTGAACATAAATATAGGCTGGTGATGATGACCCAAGCATTTCACTTTTAAAGCGAAGCGGTTTTTTGCCTACTTTCCCATGTTTTCCTATGGTTGGGAGAGTGGGCGGGTCAGTGGCTGGTTGGGTTCTTGCCGATTAGATTCCATCTCACTCTAAAGAAGAAGTGCTCTTGGCGGGTATGTTATACATGTTTTTTCATTCTAGCATTCTTGTACTCACCTTCTTAATCTATTTTTCTTCCTCACACCTTCTCTATCTACCTTGTACAACTACCTATGCAACTTCTACATGGCGTTCCACTTGGTTTAATAACATGCAACTGCAATACAAAGTGTGCACGTAAGGACGCTACGCGGAGTGAGACCCAGTGAGAACCACAGGTCACGTACACCTTCCAGAGGTGGTTGGGTTTAAAGTGGACGAAAGCGTCGAGCGGTCAGCAGACGAGATAAGCAAGAGACGTTTGAAGTATTGGTGACAAAAATCAGGGAAGAGATATTGATACAACCGGATCTCTTACAGTCATAAGTAGCGATACAAGGTAGATATTGAAGAAAAAAAAAGCTTAAGGAGATGTATACAAAAATGCTAGATAAATACATGTATAGAATACCTGATTAAATCAAACAGGCTAGGTGACTGTTTGTCGCCACCCCGTTTCAAAGGGGACGCCATTAAATTCTCATCATCAATCATGTGACAGGGAAGGTAGTCAACAGGGAAGTATAACAAGAAAAAAAATGTCATGGACAAGCAACATGGCGATGCGGAAGTAAGCAGTCCGTGTATCGACTAACGTCTTAGTCTCAGAACCGGTTTACGAACGACTAGACCAAATGACCGTATATGAACACGGAACAGCTAGCCTGGTTACCGATAATAAGCGCATAACCTTAACTTTTGGGAGAGACACCGACACAAGACAGGAGCAACAGCCCCAGATTACTTAAAGCTAAACGAAAAGCAAATAGCTGCAATGACAAAATGTGTAGAGAAGAAAATTGAGGCTCTCCTACAGCAGTCTGGGATTACAGGGAACTCGTAGACGTCATGAAGCAAGAGATAAGAGAAGCGCGACTAAAAAAGCCGTTGGAGTGGAAAGAGAAAACCAGTCAAGTAATGGAACACGGAAATAAAGCAATCTATAGAATTGCGTAAGCAGGCGTCTTGGGATCATCGAGAAGCCAAAAAGTTCGGATTGCATCACCAAGGGCTACTACTTAGATGGAACAAGTACAACGAAAGGAAAAGAGTGGCGAGCGAACTAGTGCCTCAGAAAATTAAAGGTACCACTGAAAACTCAGTACATGACATACGCAATAAAAAAAGATAAAAGCACACCAAAGCGATTCTGGAACCTTGTTAGAGCACTCAGTACCTCCCACTAAACATTCGCGAATGGCAATAGAGGATGAAGACGGTAACATCTTCGAAGGAGACGACGCACGGCGGTACATCAGAGACGTTGTTAGGGATAGCTTCAGCAAGAAACAGAGCCTATTTCAGACTCAAAGAGATCCAGCAACAAAGAAGCCTGAGAGATTAAAATATAGCGTAAAATTTTGTTTACTGAAAAAAAAAGCCGAAGAAAATGTCCCTAACAACATGGCCACAGTACCCAATGAAATCCCAATACAACTAATTAGACAGCCGGGTCCAAAGAGCGGGGCACTACTTACTAATGCCACAGAGTAAGTGATCAAAACGAAGAAAATTCCATTTGGGTGGCTTGAAAGTAGGATGAACCTTATCTATAAGGGCAAAGGGGATATAGATAAGATGAGCTCGTACAGGCCAGTTACAGTAAAGTCGGTGCTATATACCTGTAGAATGCCAATGCAAGCCATAAAATTAAAGCTGTCGAAGTGGGGAAAAACAACTATACAGTGGGGTAACTACACAATGGGTTCAGACCAGGCAGACACTTAGAAGATAATACCTTTGTGCATATAGATTCCAATATCTCAGAATAGACCTTTATGGATAGCATTTCTGCATATTAATGGAGCTTACGACAACGTAGACAGGGAATTGCTATGGCACGAATTGCTATGGTTTATGCACGAAGGAATAGATGATTTCGTGGAGCTGGCCAGGGAGATATAGCACAAGTTGTATCGGAAGGTCGGGAATACGATGAAGTTGTGGAAATTTATCGAGTACTGAAGCAAGGGTGCCCTCTGTCTCCCTTTTTGTTACGTTTTATGTTAAGGACATAGAAAGACGATTGGAAAGCAGTGAATTAGGTTTTGATTTATCTTAGATCCGTAATGGGCAATAGGTGCAACAGGAGCTCCCAGGGCTGTTGTATGTGGATGACATAGTGCCATTAGCGGACAATGCAAGGGATTTACAGAGACTGGTGAATATAAGTGGCAATGCAGCGACGAATGTAGGCCTAAAGTTTAGCACAGAGAAATAGGGAATTATGATCTTCAATGAACAGATGAGTAATGACGTGGTATCGATTCAAGAGGAAGTCATATCCATCGTAAAGCAATATAAGTGCCTGGGTGATACATAAACGAACAAAAGACCTACTCAAGCGTCCACCAAGGTGATCTAAAAATCAAAGGAAAAATCAATGCAGCAGTAATAAAAGGTAGAGCAATTTGGGGCTACAATAATTGCGATGGTGGTGCGAGGAATTCGGAAAAATTTAATGGTGCCAGCGCTATCGTTCGCCCAAATGCAATTCTGAGCTATAAATAAAAATCTTGTTGGGGTTAAAAATTAACTAGAGGGCGGTGGGCCAACTGGCTTTGGGGGCCCATGGCACAGCCACAACCGAGGCAGTGCAAGGTGACCGGGATTGGGCTTCTTTTGAAGTCGGAGAAGCGCAGAGCAAGATTAGTTTTGAAGAGAGACTCAGGAACATGGATGAAAAGAAATGGCCGGATAAAGTGCGTCACTTGCGCACGCACGTTTGAGGAAGTGCAGCATACATCATCATTCTTGTAGGCCCTCCGCCTAGCGCAAGTGCTTTATTTAAGTAATTAAATTTCTCAAAGTAAAATGCTTCAGAAAATTCGTAAAGTACGACTTACCCACAACACGCAGACATAACAACATGTGATTGTAATTCGAATATACGACAAAAGATATTTCTGTTACGCGGTAACTCAAGCACAAACCCATTTTCCAGCTGCCGTTTTTTGGCTGAACACGCCACGAAAAATCCAGTCCAACTTGAGGCTAACAACTTCGCTGTATTATGTGAGACAGACTCGTCGCGCATCACAGTCTTTGTCTAACTCAGCATCCCTAAACCGCCGCGAGACTTTCTCTTAGCCACTGTTTCTCGGAATGCAAAGGAAAACAGAAAAGTTAAAATGAAACTACAAGGTACATCCGAGGATGTTTGGCTAGAAAGACAACACGCGGATACAACTGTACATGCGCCACTAGAAAGATCGTTCTGAAACGCCGTTTACAAGGCTAAGCGCCGCATGGGTGGCTTTTTGAGACGCTAGTTTGAGACGTCAGTTCCACTTTGGAGTCCCATTGATTTGTGGCGTAGGGACTAGGCACGAGACGTTACTTGGTGCGCGGTGGCTTCGGTTCAGACATGAGCTGCCCTTTGAAACCAGAGCAGACGGCTTTGTGCTTTGTTTAATTACTTTTAGCTATTTCATTAACGTTTCTTCTTTCTTTTTTTAAAGTTTGGAGACAGCTAGGTGCAGCGATTCGCGTTCAACTTCACATAAAATATGAGGGAATTCAATTTCACAGGGTATGAGCAAAGAGGCAGGTGATATGGAATACTCGTGCCTGGCGAATTACTCTCGTAATTTTCTCTCACCAATAAGTTTATTCACGAAAGTACTTCTTCATTGCATTGTGCACATGCTCTGGAGAATTGCGATATACGACAGAGGAGTTTGTGGCCTGTAATGTAGTTTATTAAACCCCCCAAAACTGCAGGAGTTTCGCTACCTGGATAGCCTGTTCAGACCCTATATTCCACAATAGAGCACTGTTTGACTCAGGCGCAATAGAATACGGCCTCTAGTCGTTTGATATTGACACCGCTGTGTTCAGCGGAGCACGCCGCGAAACGTATCGAATCGCCCAAAACAACTACACTTGTGCGCTCTGTAAAGCGCGGTTCACGGCATAGTCAGTCGTACTGCGGGTAAGCAAGACGTACAAGATCTCGGATTCACCACTACAAAGAAGGATAGCGCCGTGTAGCGAGTATTGTTGCAGTTTAGGAAAGCTCGTCGTCAAAAAAGACAGCGTTGTCTTACAAAAGTTCGAGGAACCAGAGAACGCTAGATCCTGTATCACCCGAACGATGGCGAACTTCTTGCATGCAAATGCGCTGGTGCTTCTTTTGTTGACAGAAAAGTAGGGGAGTAACGAGCAATTTAAGAGCGCAACTATCTGGCGCCCCTTCTTGCGGCGAGCGTCGGCGTCGGCGTAACCGAGCGAACGAGAACAGTGAAGGAGCAAACAGCGAACGCGGAGAGCTGCAGGGGATGAAAGACGGCAATAGCGAAGAGAGCGCGGGGAGGCATGCAGAGGGGGAGAGTATGGCGCAAGCCCGAGCAGAAAAGCGTAGTGCCGGGGGCTCTGCGGCGACGATGCATGGCTACGAGATGGCTCCAGAGTACTTCGCGTCGTCTGTATGGCAACAAAGCACTGCATGAGGCTGCTGTGAATCGCGGCCACGCGTCATCCACGCGCTGCCTCTCGCGATCTTCCGATTAGGCGAAGCAGTCGCGCCATACTTCGCTTCGATTTCAACGTGCCGCACGAGTCGGATCGTCCACGCAAGCCAATTTATCGCGAAATGAAAACGCATATAGAGCTGCACTCAATTTTCGCAATAGGGAGTATCAGAATCGTTGGTGAATTAAATAGTGCTGGACGCGAATGGAATGGAGTCGAATTTCTAGTACTTTTAGAACAGTTTTCCAATAATGAACTGCCGTTCTCAGCATCGAGCATGACATCCAATTATGTTATTGCGATAGTAAATAAATGGACGCTCCAGGCGCAGTTCTGCCGTCGGCGTCGCCAGTCGCCGTGAGGTTCCGTATAAAGTCCATGGGCGATAAAATCTTCGTCGCGTGCCGTATGCTCTATGTGCGAGTGAAAGCTAGCGCGGGGAGCCGACGATCGCGGTCCAATCTCGCCCGCGCGAAAGAGGGGGAAAGCGGGCAGGAAACGCGCCGTCTTCCGTCGCGCGCATGGTACCCAACGTTGCGGGGCATCGGGAGGAGGGGAGGGAGGGAGGGGTGCCATTCTGCTCCGGCTGCAACTGCGTATGTGGCGGCTGCGTGCGGTTGCGCGGCCCTATCTTGAGAGCGATCTCCGTCGGGAGCAGTCTGTAGGTGCGTCGGCGGCTCGTTGCTTTGTGCGTGCTGTCTGATCTCGGCGCTCAGTTTGCGCTGAAGCGATAGACCACAGCACGAAGGCCACTTCGCTCGTTGCTGCTGCCGCGTTTCCTCACGCCACCGTTTTGACAGCGAGTGTCGGCGGTCATCGACGAGTGTGATGTGTTCATGTTTGCTTGTGCGCGCGTGACAGAATGCTTGTTAATTTAGTTAGTATGCCTATGTTTACAAGTTCATGCGGCCGATAAAACTATACTATCCTTACTTCGTACAAATGTCCACTAGATTGCTGTCGCAACCGATGCTTCGCCTTTAGGTTGAAACTGCGACTTTTTCACAAGGTTAACAACTTCGTCATTACATTGCACGTTACGAATACTCGCTTATTAAAAGCACAGATGGAGCATCAGTAACAAACAATCAAGTTATTCTCATAGTCGGGACTCCTTGATGAATGCCAATAATAGCAGTTTAGCAGGAGAACTCTGGCTTCCTTGAGTGGCATTCAGCAGGTTCCAATATATGTAACTTCCCGTGTTTTACGTTCATTATGACCACCTGGTTGAGATCATAATATTACCATAATGCAAATTTTATGTTTATGCACTACACCGCTCACAAGCCATGCCGAAATGAAAGCATCAAATAAGGGGGATGCCCAGTCCCAGACGTAACATCGCAGCGATATTATGAGGACGAAGGCGATGTACATTTATTACGCTTGCCGAGCAGTTCTTGGTCCCGTGGCCTCGTGCGTCTGCGATATGCAAGACCACAAAGGCGCCGCTGTGTTCCTTGAAAAGCACCAGCCTGTACGAACACCTGTGACTGACTCGGCGATGAACGCTTGTGTGTGTAACAGTGCAAAGTGCGAACTTCTCTCTTCCTTACCCTCCTTCAATGCCCTTTCCCCCTTTCGCAGTGCAGCGTAGCCTACCGGGTGCAGCCTGGTTACCCTCTCTGCCTTTCCCTTATGACTTCTCTCTCTCTCTCGCTGAGGGAAGAGTGGTGATGGCTGGTGTGTGCATACAGAGAAGTATCACACATATCTCGCTACATTTAAGGATTGTGGACTTATTTTGTCGCAGTGTCAAATGCCCATTCTGGAGAGCAGAGTGAGACAAATGAAGAGGGATAGGTAGGCAAGTTAACCAAGGACGCGCCCGGTTGGTTACCCTACATTTGGGGAGGGGGAAAGGGGAAGAATAGATAAGTAGGAGAGAGAAGAAAAAATAATAAAGTGTCAGTCATTCGCAGAGTCAGTGGAAGAGGAATGCCCGCTGTCACAAACGTTCGTACAATCCAGTAGCCTTCAAGAAGCGCAGAAGGCCTTTGTGTGGCCTTTTGCATGCAAGGACGCATAGGCCGTGGTCCCAGGACTTTTTCATCCGAGAGCGCTCTATTATCTAGCAGGCTGAGTCTAGCTTGTGGAGTACGTTGGTGAGTGTATTGGCAAAGAGCAGACAGGCACCCAGCGGCAGTCGATACATCAATGAAAATCAAGCAAATAAAAAATACACTTCATATAATGTGCCATTCCATTGAGAGGTAAATGTGCTTTATAGACACCTGTGAGACGGCATTATTCGTTCAGCTGTTATGCAGCAATGTATTTTTCTTGCAAAACAGTGGTTTTGCCTACAAGGGTTACATAGGCACGTTCGCTGGCGCTAGTAATCGGTCCAAATATACAGTTTTACCATATGCATATTTATCCACCAGCTTGTCCACCGAGATATTGACTGACCCAGCAGCCAGGCCAAATCCGGCAACATAGGCCAAGAGAGCATTGCTTTAGGAACGCGACCACTTGACATACAAGGCGATAGGAGAAACGAATTTTACAGTAGGTAAGTGCTGGCTGCCGAGACGATTCCTAGCGCAAAAAACAGAAGTGAAATTTCTGTAGTAATTGTGCGTCTGGGCAAGAAATCCGCGCACAGCGAAGGTCCTCGCAAAACACGAAACCAAGCACGGTAGTCGAGGTGCTTCAGCTATCGAATACCAATGGTTTCCAGAAATTTCTTCTTATCTACATTAATAAATAAGTGTGCCTCAAGGCAACAGAAAAAAAAGCGGTCATTGAAGTACGCCGCAAAGAGCGTCCGCAGGGCTAAGTGGCGATTCCGATGCGGCAAAATTTTGAGGAATTGCCGCCGAAACCGTAGCGGCTCGTTTAAAAGCACTTGCGAAAATTGCATATTGATTCGGTTCGCAAAGCAAGAAGATAGAAAAACGACAAAAAGAAAGCGGAAGCGCGACGTTTGAACGGAAGTTTGCCAGCAGAATCCGCGTTTACGCCGCAGCATTTCTTCTTAGTTATGTGCAAAACAAACGACGTAAATGCAGCGTACAGTGCTCTGCTATTAAAACGCGGTAATCGGCCCGCATAGCAGCCGGCGCTTTCTGCGCCACAGTTGAGTGCTGGGTGATTACTATAGGTGGCCAAATGCAGTCACAGTGCATCACGAAGACCCTCGCTGTGATCGTATTCCACAGTGCATCGGCTTGGCGTCCCCAGCGCTCGCCGGTGATAGGAAAATCGTCGGCCGCCATGTGGGCCAATTAGGGCCTTTGAATAGCTGAGCACTGTACGCACGCAATGCTTTATATACGGCAGCCGTTAAAGCCAACAGACTAAGAAGCCGAGGAATACCTAGGGGGAGTTACTTGTAGTTTTATTCAAAGTGGATACATAACAAATCAAAGAAAAAAATGCTGGTTCTCCCGTAATCGAGAGTAGATGTAAGCATGAAATGGCTACCATATGGTGTCTTTTCCGCTTTTCTTCCAACAGTGCAGCGTGCTCAGCGTCTGTCGTTACGTTTTCTTCTTGTTGCGGACCACTCACAACTCACGGACCACTGGCGTTCAAAAGAGCGCAGACAACCTCTCTATCTGCCTTTTGAATGTCGCTATTGGAAATGACAGATAAAGCTTCAGCGCACGAGAAGTTACAGCTTGAGTGATATTGTGAACAACCATTAGGAAGAAATCGGAAGAACTATTTTTTTTGTAACTTGTTTTGTAAGTATGTAGCGTATGTAATGTTGTCCTGTACAAAGGGTTGGGGGCCAGAGACCGCATTTTCCGAACTGTTGACTGGTTGCCCGGATGATCTCGTTTTGTTCTCGCAACGATGCGCGGATGTTCTCGTTTGAGGGCCCGGATAACGGCTCTGGCTTCTGGCTCAAGGTCACTTGAAGGTGGCGGACAACGGAGTCTAAAAGCAGGCTTAAAAATTAAAGTGGGAGAAAAAAGAAGAAACTTGCACCGGCGGCACCCGAACCCACAACTTTTGCATTATGCGTGCGATGCTCTAGCACTTGTGCTATAGAGGCGGCTGTTCAAACGTCCACATTCCTGGGTATTGATGTGTCTGTAACCCTGGGAGTGTTAGCCAGTGCCACACAGGCCATCGAGGCGGACGTGGAACTTCCTTTTAATTGACCAATGACACTTCGTAGTAAGTGAACTTTATGAGCAGGCAGCTAACCAATGAAACCTCGCATGCCACCTGAAGGCCTCAAACCTGCCGGATTCAAGGCACTCGCTATAAAATGAACGAGAGAGGTTGTGATTAAAAAAATCATGCCCCCGGTTCCGTGTCTTACCTAAGGCAGAAAGTTTACCTTGACGCCGCCTAATTTACTCAACAATAAAAATGTTCTTATAAAAAACACAAGTGTGACAACGTTTTTATTTGAGCCTTGTTTTATTGCGATAGCAATTATATGGACACTTCCACCGGATTTCTGCCGTCGGCGTCGCCGTCGCCGTGAGGTTCCGTATAGATAAAATCTTCGCCGCGCGCCGTAAGCCCGAGCGGAAGCCTGCGGGGACGCATGCTGTCACGGAGAGCGAACGCACTCAATCTCCCACGCGCAAGCAAGGAGGCGGGAAGCGAGCGCCGGAGAGAGCGGGGGGGGGGGGGCACTTCTACTTTGCCAACAACCGCGCTCGTCGCTCGCCCGCACCGTCTCTTATCTCCACACGGCTCTGACCTTTATGCGCTGTGCATTCGCCGTTCAGTTTCCGTTGAAGCGATAGACCGCACGTACCTTCGCCCGCTGCGGCGTATATGCGCTTGCTGCCAGCGTTTTGACAGTCGTTGTCTGCAGTCATTCAGTGTGATCTATTCATGTTTGTTTGTGCGCGCTCACACCACAGTTAGTAATAGTCGGGCCACATTTTCCAACGCACGCTACACATGCAATGCTGCCCGGATCGGCAGTGCAGCGCTACAGGTGTGTCCCTTCGCACGCGCTGCCCACGGGAAGCGCTTCTGATCAACACCACCGTTTCACACGCACCTTCTCGTGGTCATCGAGTCTCTCTTCATGTCGGTCTACTTACGCCGCAGCACACCTGTTTACTTAATCAGCTCATGTGTACTACAATTCATATTGCTACCAAAGCCGCTCACCTTACTTCGTATGACATTGCTGTGTTGCTATCTCATTCATTGCTTCGCCCTTAGGGCGAAACTGTGACATTTTTTTTTTTCATAGCTGGAATTTGCAGTTTCAGATGTGTATAAATTTTCTGTGACGTTGCTCCCGAAGTTAGCTGGAATTGCGCAAGTAATGCTTGCTACAACGTGGCATAACTTGCGTAGACCAAGTAAAGTAACGTGCAATACACATTTAGATTATGTGTGCCGAGATATGTGCTGGGGACATATCGAGTAGCAGACTTAAGCAGTAGGGCTAGTAATAGCATGTTACAATAACGATAGACAAGTAACAAAAGTACTTAATAGCACTCTATTTACCTTACGTTTAAGTGTCACCTAGGCATCCCACCGCCCCAAACGTTAGTTCACTAGGACTGGTTTTTAAACGCAAGATCACTAATTGTCAATAAAAATACTGCACAAATAGCTTCTCAACGTCTTTGGAGCCTGGCTGCAAACAAGCTTTTCGAAAATGAAGGGCCGCTGTACGACTGGCTTTCCAAGAACTTCAAATGTTGGTTGACGAAAAAAACAAAAATAATACCAAGTTGTTGAAAAAGAAGGTTTGACAGGTGTTACACTCTTGTAACGCAAGATGGCAGAAGCCTGCTGCAGACATGGTAATACGTGAAGTTATACAATCGGGGTTAGATTTCTTTGTTAGACATATTGGTAATGCTTTAAGTTATACAATCGGGGCTAGACCTCTTGCAAGACATATCGAGCCGCAATGGGAAGTCCATGTGTGGCACTATAAGGCGACCTCCTGAACGCTCATATGAACACTTAACTCTTTCTCTACCATGGGGAAAATAGGTGTTTTTTGTATGTTACGGCAGATGTTTTTTTCTGAAGGAACTACGGCACTCAATATTTAATGTAATACACAAACAGAAAGCAAAATCAATGCGCTTTTCACGCACAAAAGCTTTATTACCTAGACGTATCTTATAAAAACATATAAATTGTTAAAATTAATGTTGTGCGATAAAATTGAACAAAGTTTGTAAAGACACGCTCGGGTATCTGCTAAGAAAGAAAACGTTACAAAAATTATGAGATATACAAATTGTATTGCCGTCTATTAGGCACTATCTCCTAAAAAATCAAAATTTTTCAATGAACAGGTATTTCGCTACAAAAATTTAACTGCAAGCATTACAGTTAGGCGTGCCAGACTGCGGCCGCCGATGTTCCGGGCTGGTTTGCGTCGTCATCGTCGCGTTCCGACTCAAAGTCGGAAGGAAAGTCAGCGTCCTCTGACTCGCTGCTATTCGATGTATCGATAAGGTCAGCCGCAGAGGCAGCGGAATCGCGGTAACTGCGATCTCCCGAAGCGCGCGCGCCGTTTCCGACATTTTTGCGTTCTACTTTGACGATCGCGGAATTTCGGAGCGCGTTTAAAAGCCACCGTTTGGCGGGAAAAAGGTGAACAGCTTAGAAAACAAAATAAAGTTTCTCCTCTTTCACGTCCGATGGCGCAGTGTGTCCGTGGGCGGCGCGAAAGGTCGCGAAAGCGGCGTTTCAAAACATCGATAGCGGGCTAACCATGCCCAATGGGCGCGGTACGGAAAGAGTTAACCTAGTCCCTGAAGTGCAGCATGTTGGTGCCCGCACTAGGCCACACCTTTAGTCAGCGAGATGGTGGCGACGTGACGTGTGCAACCACGCACACACTATCCACACCTTTAGTAATGCAGAGCCGTGGTGCAGCCGTGGCTTCAGGAAAGCGTGCTCGTCTCGCGCCCCGGAGGCGCGGGTTCGATTCCCCATCAGGCCGAAATGTGCCAGATTTTATTTTCAACGCCCCTAATTTACTTTGTTTACACGAACCTCCCTGAGAAATGTGACGTCAATCCGAGAATTCTTTACGGTGTCGGCCATTTTTCGTGACGGCGCAGTTTCGCCAAGGTCACCGCCAAGGGCACGCTAAGGGCACCGCCAACACAGACACCTAAGGCTTTCGCCTTAAAAAAAGAAAATGGCGCTGAACGTCTTGTCTGCCGTACGCACATGTAAAAGGCGCTGCTGCAAGGGAACCATCACTGCAGATATTAGCGTAAAATAAAACTGTGCGTAAGACATTTGAAGACGTCGTTTCCCCCGGAGGGCCCACGCCAATCAGGAAGCCCGCGCAACGACTGCTGATTGCCTTCCTGCGTGACACGGGGCTCATCGACAGCTGGTGACACACCCCTGAACTCAACCAATAGGCGCTCAGGCAGAGCAATTGCGGCTGTGTACGCCAGATTAACACCACCTGCTGCAACATCACCACCACCACCACCACTATCTAAATATTGATCTGCTACAAGACTGGACTGCCAAACACGCTGAATAGCAGACTACAAGCAAAAATAACAGGCTGTCATGTAGGCGCCCTCTGCAAAACCGACAAGAAAGCTTGCATTGCCCATTTTGTTTATGGTTCGCAAAAAAAAAAAAAAAAGGGTCTGCCTCACTCCTGATAATCTGCAAACCAGATTGCAACATTCGACTGTTGCGAAATATTCGATTAGTTTCGAATGTTCAAAAATGCAGAATCGTTGCTTTTCGAATACGAATTCATAATTAATGAGTAACATTCAATTCCTATTTGCAACGTCTAAAATTTGCTCACTCCCAATAAAAAGGCATAACGTTTGTGCGTCAGCGATGTCTAACTTTTAAAGCGATAGCACTATGAGTCCAGGTATCAACCCAGAAAACGCCTGGTTCCGTAAATCTGACCTTCAAGCTCAACCAAGTTCAAACTGGGACTGAGCGTGCCACTACCGGAGGCTGCTGCGTACGCCGCGTGGGCGCCCACATCTTGAAAACGATCTGCGATGTGGACAAAGTGTGCCGAGTGCTGGCAGCTTCGTAGCGCTGTGCTTTCGACGCTTAGTTCCCGTTGAAGCGAGACGCCGCATGAAGGTCGATTCGATCACTGTTTCTGCCGCGCGGAGCGGCGTCTGCGTCCTTTCCCAAAGCAAGCAAAACCGTGCTATCGCTCGACAAACTTGGTTTACCCACGTTCAACCACGGCAAATTTCTTTAAAGCGAAGCTTTCTATGTCTCACTGATTCGTCCGTGAGAGCCGAAAACGCACTGCGAGAAAGCCAATTTACACAATGGAACTATCTGCGCATCTGCGCACACAATAGAACAACGGCTGCGCATCTGCGCACAAGATAGAACAACAGCGCACGACATATGTATCGTAGAACACTACAGTTTACATTCGCAGTTGCACCCATAAGAACAATGGGAACTGCAACTCCACGCTACCCAGACGAACTGTATACATCTGCATCGGATTACGCGAGTCACGCAATGCATTCCCGGCCGTCACCATGGGTAGGCCGCGAGTGCAGCGCACGGCAGTAGAGGCTGCCATACGCGAATATAAGCGCGAGTGAGATCGTGCCCGCAAGGACCATCCCATGTATCGGCAACGGCAGAGCCTCTGACCCTCTCACATTGATCACGAGGCAATACTGTGCAAGCGTAGAGTCGTCCGTGAAGGTGTGAGTGTGTACGTGTAATCAATGGCTACTTTATCTAAAATAAAGGCTATACAACGTAACGAAATGTGCCTTCATTCAACTTCAACATTCAAAAAATACAATCCTAAACAAGCAATCAAACCACATATGCATCGCATCGGGTCGCTCAGCATTTCTTGGGTTCGTTGCGTGGTCGTTGGCTTTGGACTTTGATTCAGCTTGCATGGGAGAAAGCTTCGCGTTCAACCATCTTTTTTAAGAAAGTGGCTTTGATTTTTTTTCTTATTTGCCATGCTGTTGTCTAAGAACTGCTGTCGTAACAGTGGCGCACTATTAAAAGCCCAAAATCTCACTTTTTGTCTTTCTGCTACTTGCCTTCAAGACATTAAAATAAAAGGGACCTGCGACGTATGAAGCTATTTATCGTAGTTTTTGCACATTGAGGTTGCACAAGGTTTTAGTAATCTATGAAGGAAAAAAGTTCATTGCATTTGAGGGAAACAAGGCAGGATGCGCAGGAAGGCAAGTACGTAGCACTGTCATTTCAAGCTGGCTCCATGACCCTTAGCCGGGTGCCTTCTACGTTTGCTGTCTCAAGTCACCCGTTCGTGTTACATACCGATTTAATGTTGAATAAAACTTCCCTATGCTAGCTTATGCTGGGCGTTTTCTCCTATCTCGCTTCTCGCGAAAAATTCGGGCAGCTGATAGTCAAAGTGTGCGAAAGCATAAGTTTGAGAGGTATATATGTTTTTATAAAGGCATATTGACGTCATATCCGACGTCCATACTGGAGCGTAAGGGAAGCGAAGCATTCGTGATGCGGTTATAGATGTATATGTGCTATTCATTATATGCGTCACATTTCATTTCAATGAACAGTACGCATTATATGCGTACTGTTCATTATATGCGTCACATTTCACAGCATGACGTATACTGGGCCAAGCGTAGCATTATAGCGGCCTCAGGTTGCAATTGCACTATCTGCGAGACCGGCCCACTTTTTTTCTGTTAGGCCCATAGCACTTGCTCTGTGTCCAGAATTGGCCCACGTTTTCAGGCCAGGCGATGACACCACCAATGTGAGTGAAGTCGGACTAAAATTGCACCCTACATTCGTCACAAAGGCTACCGGCAGAAAGTATCGTATTCAGTGGCTGGCGTTTTCAACGCAGATGTATGCCAACACGATCACCTCATGCATCCGAGACAGCCAAGCTGGGCGAGGGTATTCTCCCCCTCTTCGGAAGTCTTAAAGGGGGCCAGTTTTGCCACAGCTCGAAATTTACCATATTTGCACTAATATAACGCGTTGTTTCTATTTTTTGAAATTTCCAGGTTCAGTACGCGCCTCGCTTTATAATATTCGGGCTCGTGACACGAATAATTGCAATGTTCTCCCGGAGAGACTGAAAGACCACCCCTGGCATTAAATTTGTGTTCGCGTTTTTTATGTGCAAATACGGTACGTAATACTTTACAAACACATCTCTATATCCGATGCAGCGGCTGATGTCTAAAACATGGATAATATGACGTATTCATAGCTCACAAATCGCTTCCGGCGTATGCAACCAGCATTAGCCTAGCCTTCGAGATATGGTCTGTTATCCAGAGGGGTGTGAATTTGGGCACCACCTATTCCTTCGCTGTACCTGAGCCTTTGCACACGCTTTACTGTTTTCGTGCATTGTACAGTGGTCGGCGGTTTTCCTTTAAAATTATTTTCAGAAATTAGCATAATTTGATTTTTGAAACAAACTACGTTACCCCAGAAGCTACAGCCATTGAGTGAGAACTTGTGGCCAGGTTTGCAAATATATGGCATGGAGGAGGAGGAGGAGGGGGAAAAAGAAGGAAGGAAAGGCAGGGAGGTTAACCAGAGGCACGTCCGGTTTGCAACCCTACACGGGGGACGGGGTTTAAAGGAATGGAATGAAGGAAAGGAAAGAGATGGAAGAAGGCACTTTCGGTGTGAATACGTGTGGTTGTCCAACACTTCACAACCGGCCACTGGAGCCAGTCGAGTTCATGAATCGTAGCAATGTCCCCGTCGCTTTGTAAGCCTGCGACGCGTACGATCCAATAATCTTTGTCTCTGAAAATGGTCTGCTGTACAATCGGCCCTACACACTCCGAAGAACGTCGCGTTCGATGTCATAAAGATTACAAAAGCACAACACATGCTCGATCGTTTCTTCACAGTTGCACGAATCACAGATCGGTGTGTCGGACATTCCAATAAGGAATGAGCAGGCTTTCGTAAAAGCCACCGCTAACCAGAGACGACAAAGTAAAGTTGCATCACGGCGGGGAGAAGTTCGATGAAGTTTGCAGCTTCAGGGTAAGCTCCAGTCTGTGGAGACGGCAGTTCGAGAAAATCGGTGTGTTCCATGAAGTTTCAGTCTTGGTTCGAGCAAGTAAACGAAGACCGCGCGTGGCGTCTGTCCTTGATAAGGGTATAGGAATGATAAGGGTTTCGTTATGGGCTGACCGGGCGGCATCATCAGCAACGTCATTATCGATGATTTCCCAGTGCCCCGAAAGCCATTGGAAGATGATGTCATGTCCGTTTATGAGGGCTTGATGGAGAACCTCTCTAATCTCAAACACCAGTTGTTCATATGTCTTGTGTCGTAAGGCTGACTGCCGACTCTGAAGGGCGGCCTTGGAGTCATAAAAGATGACCCACTTTCGAGGTTTTGCCTGTGTTATGTAATTAACAACGCCACGTAGGGCGGAAAGTTCTGTTTCCGTAGAGGTCGTTATGTGGAAATATGGCATTGAAATGTGTATTACTCATAGGAGGAGAGCACATTTTGAGAGCATGTACCAGAAGGCAGGAAAATATCAAGCGGCGGTAAAAGGCTACAGAGGTCCACCACCGACAGCAGCATCTAAACCAGCGTTTCCCAAACTTTTCCAGTACGTGACCCTTTTTATTATTACCAAACCTTCCATGATCCGCTACCGTTATTATTAACCTTCTGAAAATTTACCTCTTTGCAATGATGCGGATACGTTGAAAAGCATTGATTTAAATGACATTAACCACAGCAGGGAGTGCTACTAAAATCCTCAATAATGCTTTTTATCAAGGATTGACTTAATCATATATTTTAATGAGAACGATGTAGTTCAGCCCTTGATGCCCGGATTATATATGCGATAGCATTTCTTCAGCTCCTGCCATGCAAAATTTCGCCATCTCGCACCGATAATCGAAGGTGCGCGAAGAGGTAGGATGAGGGAAATGGATAGTTTAAGGCTTGACGTCAAAGGTTGGGAACAGGAATTGATGTCATTCGTGATAGTGTAATCGGACCCTCCACGACCCCCAGCAAAAGGCTCATGACCCATTTGGAGTTCATGAGCGTCTCTTTGAGAAATACTGATAGAAATACCCAGAACTAGCTCTTTGAGACGTGCGTATCAAAAAGCTCGTTGGCCTTCAGCAACGAACGCGCACATTCGTGCCCTAAAAAGGGTTTAGGAACCAAAGAGAGCTATTCTCTTTAAGACGGCCGCAAAGAAGCAAAATAAATAAATGTGGTTTATTGAAATAATGATGGCGCAAAAAAGCCTATATTTCTTGCAGTGAGATTACTTATCGATCATTTGTTGTTTCCGTATGGATGACTGCAGGCAAACGGCACGTCCAGAGAGGTAGTGCAGTTGGCTATACGCATGCGCCGACTCGATACATATGTGCCACCGTCTAGAGCTACTTTGCTTGCGTCATGTGGGGGAAATGACGTCGTGTTTGTGAAACGGAAGTCTGCTGGAGACCTGGAGAAAAACGGCTTCTCCGGTAAAAAAATAATAATAATAATAATAATAAAACGCAGGGTGCGAACTTACTTACCAGACCAATCAGTACTAAAACTGACCTTAACCGAAATGTTCAGACGAAATACTTTCAAATTGTTTGTGGATTTGGGCCCCTCCTAGCTGAGCAACGCCGATCGATCCAGTGAAAGGCGAAGTAAGAAACGAAAATCGGATATTATTGGTCAACGTAAACTGCGCAAGGAAGTTGTCTTATACGAAAGGAAATTTTTATTTTGTAATTGTTGATAAATGTATTTCGGGTCTTCAACGCAGGCTGCGTTGACGGCTGTTCTTTGAAAATTGATATCGATGACGACGTCGCTCGCAAGTCGTGACCGGCTGAATCCATCGTCGCGAACGAAAAGCGTTGCGGAACGACTTTTAGCAGCTGTGCTGCAAAAGAAAGAGCGGCAGAATGCTGGAGCACT
The DNA here is from genome assembly GCF_013339745.2 of Dermacentor silvarum. Taxonomy (NCBI): domain Eukaryota; kingdom Metazoa; phylum Arthropoda; class Arachnida; order Ixodida; family Ixodidae; genus Dermacentor; species Dermacentor silvarum. Next base: position 54,459,353 of record NC_051163.1, read on the forward strand.
TGTTCTGGGATGAACACATGGCCGAATTAACTTGAAGTGAAGCATTATTTTACGGTTACGATGATAATTACCCTATTTACGTAAAGCCTGGCATGCATCAACAGTGTGTACCCGACAACCGCAACATAATTAAGTAAGCAGATAAAATCAACGATTTCGTTTTAGTGCCACAACCAAGGTAATATGACGTGAAAAAATTTCAGCAAGGCCTTCTAAGGTGATTGTCTTCCTGCTAAGCATACTAAAAGCATCATCATCAGCCTATCATCAGTCCCGAGAGCCCCACTGGCTCTCGGCAATGTTTTTTGCCGGTGTGATGCGCCACTTCAAGCCTGAGAAATGTGGTGGACTGGAGGAGGATTCGAACCTCAGGATTAGAAGCCCGGTGTTCTACCTCTGTTCCCACGCCACCATATCATACTAAAATAGAAACTGCTATATGTTGCTGGGAAAACCGTTAAGTTGGCTTCAGTGCGATGTGGAGATTCACCAGTATGTAAGGGCATATATACTCGTGGGGCCCATCGTAGGTTATATTGACCTATATATGGCCTGCAGCCTGTTTTAAAATCAACATTGGAGTGGTTGCATGAACAGAGAGGTTAGTGTGCGTTAGTAGAGGAGAGGAGAGCGAATAAAAGTTACGTAAAATATTCATGTCGGTTAGGAAGTCAGCTTGACGCATACAGAATGGTATACAAGTAGTCTAATCATAATGATTCAGGTTTCATAAAAATTGAGCCTAATTTGATGTAGACCATCGCCCCAGACGACAAAAAAACAAGGCCGATGTGAGTTTCATGTAGAACACATAAAAATGGAGGCAGCTGCAAACATAACAGCCCACCAAACTATGTCATAAATCTGTGTTTAGACGAATAAAAGTGGTTTTACCATAAAAGTTGGGTAGAGATGATTACTTGTGCACATACCAGGAGACGCAGCTTTCAGCCTCTGACCATGGCGTCGAACGAAAATAAAAATAAGGGCTTTTACGTTCGCGTACCATAATAGTCGGTAAGAAGAACCAACGTGAAAAGCAATTATGCTCCCGGAGTGCCTGCGGATCTCAGGAGGTTACATTAGTACAGGGTCGTGAACCAGCGTCTGCTTCAGCATTTTCAGAGCCACCCAACCTGATATTACGGGTAGCCTTCTCGACGCGAGCGATATTGGACGCCATGCCGGAAGCATCCACCGGACGCCCGCATCAAATCAATACCAGATGCAACCGAGCTCCACGCGACAAAATACGTCAAAAGCATCCCCTTTCACTAGTATACTCGAGATCCATGCAGGAAGGAAGATACACTGTCGCCCGCTCGGCAGACAGCTCGCTGCTTCTTCAGCGATTGCTGAGTGTGCAGCCAGTTGTGTGCGCGCTATACGTGTCTGGCATAAAGGAACAAAGCGTGGTGACGTGGATGTAGCAAGATTTAGTTGCCGAAAAAGAATCAAGAGGCGTTCTTGGGAGTAAGACTCTTATTTCTAAGTGGTTGCCGTATATGAGAGCTACTGCTAAAAGGGAAAAAACATTCCTGCGTACCTTTGATATACCGGAAACCGAAATACTCTATGTTTATACTAATGACGTTTCAAAGGCCTCTTGCTGAAGCATGCAGTGGCTTGCTTTGAATCGAGCGCCGTGGAGAGGTGTATATCTTGGAGGAGAGGCGGCCACTTGAAACTATATACAATGTTTACGTTTTAATCATAAA